>NW_025746338.1:0-127980 GCF_021184085.1 Oncorhynchus gorbuscha
CACTGCAGAATCTCTCACAGTCTCACTACAAAATCCTCACAGTCTCACTGCAGAATCCTCACAGTCTCACTGCAGAATCCTCACAGTCTCACTGCAGAATCCTCACAGTCTCACTGCAGAAGTCTCAGAATCCTCACAGTCTCACTGCAGAATCTCACAGTATCACTGCAGAATCCTCACAGTCTCACTGCAGAATCCTCACAGTCTCACTGCAGAATCCTCACAGTCTCACTCGGAGCCAGAATCCTCACAGTCTCACTGCAGAATCCTCACAGTCTAGCAGTGGGATTGAATACTAGACCCTCAGAACCAGAGGTCACGGCTTAGCAGTTGGATTGAATACTAGACCCTCGGAGGAACCAGAGCTCACGGCTTAGCAGTGGGATTGAATACTAGACCCTCAGAACCAGAGCTCACGGCTTAGCAGTGGGATTGAATACTAGACCCTCGGAGCCAGAGGTCACGGCTTAGCAGTGGGATTGAATACTAGAGGTCCCCGTAGCCAGAGCCAGAGGTACGGCTTAGCAGTGGGATTGAATACTAGACCCTCGGAGCCAGAGCCTACGGTTTACGCCCCATCCGCCATCTCCGTCCACGACGCCCTAGCAAAACCAAAGCCTACTTTGACAGTAATAGCGCTCACCGTTGCCCCTAGGGGCCAGTTTTGAAGTCATCTCCCGACATAGTGCTTACCGGGACGGGCGTTGAATTTCGTAGTGGCTCTTGAAGCGACCTGACTGAGAGAAGATCCTGTAATGTGAAGAACTGAACACAGTAGTGTTACTGACCCTGTTGTTGTTCCTGTAATGTGAAGAACACAGTAGTGTTACTGACCCTGTTGTTGTTCCTGTAATGTGAAGAACACAGTAGTGGTATTGACCCTGTTGTTGTTCCTGTAATGTGAAGAACACAGTAGTGGTATTGTCCCTGTTGTTGTTCCTGTAATGTGAAGAACACAGTAGTGTTACTGACCCTGTTGTTGTTCCTGTAATGTGAAGAACACAGCAGTGTTATTGACCCTGTTGTTATTCCTGTAATGTGAAGAACACAGTAGTGGTATTGGCCCTGTTGTTGTTCCTGTAATGTGAAGAACACAGTAGTGGTATTGACCCTGTTGTTGTTCCTGTAATGTGAAGAACACAGTAGTGGTATTGTCCCTGTTGTTGTTCCTGTAATGTGAAGAACACAGTAGTGTTATTGTCCCTGTTGTTGTTCCTGTAATGTGAAGAACACAGTAGTGTTATTGTCCCTGTTGTTGTTCCTGTAATGTGAAGAACACAGTAGTGTTATTGTCCCTGTTGTTGTTCCTGTAATGTGAAGAACTGAACACAGTGGTGTTATTGACCCTGTTGTTGTTCCTGTAATGTGAAGAACTGAACACAGTGGTGTTATTGACCCTGTTGTTATTCCTGTAATGTGAAGAACACAGTAGTGCTATTGACCCTGTTGTTGTTCCTGTAATGTGAAGAACACAGTAGTGGTATTGACCCTGTTGTTGTTCCTGTAATGTGAAGAACACAGTAGTGGTATTGACCCTGTTGTTGTTCCTGTAATGTGAAGAACACAGTAGTGGTATTGACCCTGTTGTTGTTCCTGTAATGTGAAGAACACAGTAGTGGTATTGTCCCTGTTGTTGTTCCTGTAATGTGAAGAACACAGTAGTGTTACTGACCCTGTTGTTGTTCCTGTAATGTGAAGAACACAGTAGTGTTATTGTCCCTGTTGTTGTTCCTGTAATGTGAAGAACACAGTAGTGGTATTGTCCCTGTTGTTGTTCCTGTAATGTGAAGAACACAGTAGTGGTATTGACCCTGTTGTTATTCCTGTAATGTGAAGAACACAGTGGTGTTATTGACCCTGTTGTTGTTCCTGTAATGTGAAGAACACAGTGGTGTTATTGACCCTGTTGTTGTTCCTGTAATGTGAAGAACACAGTAGTGGTATTGACCCTGTTGTTATTCCTGTAATGTGAAGAACACAGTAGTGGTATTGACCCTGTTGTTATTCCTGTAATGTGAAGAACACAGTGGTGTTATTGACCCTGTTGTTGTTCCTGTAATGTGAAGAACACAGTGGTGTTATTGACCCTGTTGTTGTTCCTGTAATGTGAAGAACACAGTAGTGGTATTGACCCTGTTGTTATTCCTGTAATGTGAAGAACACAGTAGTGGTATTGGCCCTGTTGTTGTTCCTGTAATGTGAAGAACACAGTAGTGTTATTGACCCTGTTGTTATTCCTGTAATGTGAAGAACACAGTGGTGTTATTGACCCTGTTGTTGTTCCTGTAATGTGAAGAACACAGTGGTGTTATTGACCCTGTTGTTGTTCCTGTAATGTGAAGAACACAGTAGTGGTATTGGCCCTGTTGTTGTTCCTGTAATGTGAAGAACACAGTAGTGTTATTGACCCTGTTGTTGTATCTGTAATGTGAAGAACACAGTAGTGTTATTGACCCTGTTGTTGTTCCTGTAATGTGAAGAACACAGTAGTGGTATTGACCCTGTTGTTGTTCCTGTAATGTGAAGAACACAGTGGTGTTATTGACCCTGTTGTTGTTCCTGTAATGTGAAGAACACAGTAGTGTTATTGACCCTGTTGTTGTATCTGTAATGTGAAGAACACAGTGGTGTTATTGACCCTGTTGTTGTTCCTGTAATGTGAAGAACACAGTAGTGTTATTGACCCTGTTGTTGTTCCTGTAATGTGAAGAACACAGTAGTGTTATTGACCCTGTTGTTGTTCCTGTAATGTGAAGAACACAGTAGTGGTATTGTCCCTGTTGTTGTTCCTGTAATGTGAAGAACACAGTAGTGTTATTGTCCCTGTTGTTATTCCTGTAATGTGAAGAACACAGTAGTGTTATTGACCCTGTTGTTGTTCCTGTAATGTGAAGAACACAGTAGTGTTATTGACCCTGTTGTTGTTCCTGTAATGTGAAGAACTGAACACAGAGCTGTTACCATGGTGCTGGATTAGACTGGACTTGGGTTGAAGGGAAATTTAAACACTATAATCTATCTATAATCTCATTCTGAACTACTGGGACAGAATGACTGTCTGGTATCCCAGGTTACATAAGAGAGGAGGACAGAATGACTGTCTGGTATCCCAGGTTACATAAGAGAGGAGGACAGAATGACTGTCTGGTTACCCAGGTTACATAAGAGAGGAGGACAGAATGACTGTCTGGTTACCCAGGTTACATAAGAGAGGAGGACAGGTTGACTGTCTGGTAACCCAGGTTACATAAGAGAGGAGGACAGAATGACTGTCTGGTATCCCAGGTTACATAAGAGAGGAGGACAGGTTGACTGTCTGGTTACCCAGGTTACATAAGAGAGGAGGACAGAATGACTGTCTGGTTACCCAGGTTACATAAGAGAGGAGGACAGGTTGACTGTCTGGTAACCCAGGTTACATAAGAGAGGAGGACAGAATGACTGTCTGGTAACCCAGGTTACATAAGAGAGGAGGACAGAATGACTGTCTGGTAACCCAGGTTACATAAGAGAGGAGGACAGAATGACTGTCTGGTTACCCAGGTTACATAAGAGAGGAGGACAGGTTGACTGTCTGGTAACCCAGGTTACATAAGAGAGGAGGACAGGTTGACTGTCTGGTAACCCAGGTTACATAAGAGAGGAGGACAGAATGACTGTCTGGTAACCCAGGTTACATAAGAGAGGAGGACAGAATGACTGTCTGGTAACCCAGGTTACATAAGAGAGGAGGACAGAATGACTGTCTGGTTACCCAGGTTACATAAGAGAGGAGGACAGAATGACTGTCTGGTTACCCAGGTTACATAAGAGAGGAGGACAGGTTGACTGTCTGGTAACCCAGGTTACATAAGAGAGGAGGACAGGTTGACTGTCTGGTAACCCAGGTTACATAAGAGAGGAGGACAGGTTGACTGTCTGGTAACCCAGGTTACATAAGAGAGGAGGACAGAATGACTGTCTGGTAACCCAGGTTACATAAGTATCAGAGAAGGAGACAGAGGAGGACAGTATCAGAGATGGAGACAGAGGAGGACAGTATCAGAGATGGAGACAGAGGACAGTATCAGAGATGGGGATAGAGGAGGACAGTATCAGAGATGGAAATAGAGGAGGACAGTATCAGAGATGGAGACAGAGAACAGTATCAGAGATGGATACAGAGGAGGACAGTATCAGAGATGGAAATAGAGGAGGACAGTATCAGAGATGGAAATAGAGGAGGACAGTATCAGAGATGGAGACAGAGGAGGACAGTATCAGAGATGGAGACAGAGGAGGACAGTATCAGAGATGGAGACAGAGGACAGTATCAGAGATGGAGACAGAGGAGGACAGTATTAGAGATGGAGACAGAGGACAGTATCAGAGTTGGAGACAGAGGACAGTATCAGAGATGGAGATAGAGGACAGTATCCGAGATGGAGACAGAGGACAGTATCAGAGATGGAGACAGAGGACAGTATCAGAGATGGAGATAGAGGACAGTATCAGAGATGGAGATATATCCGAGATGGAGACAGAGGACAGTATCAGAGATGGAGACAGAGGACAGTATCAGAGATGGAGACAGAGGACAGTATCAGAGATGGAGACAGAGGACAGTATCAGAGATGGAGACAGAGGACAGTATCAGAGATGGAGATAGAGGACAGTATCAGAGATGGAGACAGAGGACAGTATCCGAGATGGAGACAGAGGACAGTATCAGAGATGGAGACAGAGGACAGTATCAGAGATGGAGATAGAGGACAGTATCAGAGACAGAGGAGGACAGTATCAGAGATGGAGACAGAGGACAGTATCAGAGATGGAGACAGAGGAGGACAGTATCAGAGATGGAGACAGAGGACAGTATCAGAGACAGAGGAGGACAGTATCCGAGATGGAGACAGAGGACAGTATCAGAGACAGAGGAGGACAGTATCAGAGATGGAGACAGAGGACAGTATCAGAGATGGAGACAGAGGAGGACAGTATCAGAGATGGAGACAGAGGACAGTATCAGAGACAGAGGAGGACAGTATCCGAGATGGAGACAGAGGACAGTATCCGAGATGGAGATAGAGGACAGTATCCGAGATGGAGACAGAGGAGGACAGTATCAGAGATGGAGACAGAGGACAGTATCAGAGACAGAGGAGGACAGTATCCGAGATGGAGACAGAGGACAGTATCCGAGATGGAGACAGAGGAGGACAGTATCAGAGATGGAGACAGAGGACAGTATCAGAGACAGAGGAGGACAGTATCCGAGATGGAGACAGAGGACAGTATCCGAGATGGAGACAGAGGAGGACAGTATCAGAGATGGAGACAGACGACAGTATCAGAGACAGAGGAGGACAGTATCCGAGATGGAGACAGAGGACAGTATCCGAGATGGAGATAGAGGACAGTATCCGAGATGGAGACAGAGGAGGACAGTATCCGAGATGGAGACAGAGGACAGTATCAGAGACAGAGGAGGACAGTATCCGAGATGGAGACAGAGGACAGTATCAGAGACAGAGGAGGACAGTATCCGAGATGGAGACAGAGGACAGTATCAGAGACAGAGGAGGACAGTATCAGAGATGGAGACAGAGGACAGTATCAGAGATGGAGACAGAGGACAGTATCAGAGATGGAGACAGAGGACAGTATCAGAGATGGAGACAGAGGACAGTATCAGAGACAGAGGAGGACAGTATCAGAGATGGAGACAGAGGAGGACAGTATTAGAGATGGAGACAGAGGACAGTATCAGAGTTGGAGACAGAGGACAGTATCAGAGATGGAGACAGAGGACAGTATCAGAGATGGAGACAGAGGACAGTATCAGAGATGGAGACAGAGGACAGTATCAGAGACAGAGGAGGACAGTATCAGAGATGGAGACAGAGGAGGACAGTATTAGAGATGGAGACAGAGGACAGTATCAGAGTTGGAGACAGAGGACAGTATCAGAGATGGAGATAGAGGACAGTATCCGAGATGGAGACAGAGGACAGTATCAGAGATGGAGACAGAGGACAGTATCAGAGATGGAGATAGAGGACAGTATCAGAGATGGAGATAGAGGACAGTATCCGAGATGGAGACAGAGGACAGTATCAGAGATGGAGACAGAGGACAGTATCAGAGATGGAGACAGAGGACAGTATCAGAGATGGAGACAGAGGACAGTATCAGAGATGGAGACAGAGGACAGTATCAGAGATGGAGATAGAGGACAGTATCAGAGATGGAGACAGAGGACAGTATCCGAGATGGAGACAGAGGACAGTATCAGAGATGGAGACAGAGGACAGTATCAGAGATGGAGATAGAGGACAGTATCAGAGACAGAGGAGGACAGTATCAGAGATGGAGACAGAGGACAGTATCAGAGATGGAGACAGAGGAGGACAGTATCAGAGATGGAGACAGAGGACAGTATCAGAGACAGAGGAGGACAGTATCCGAGATGGAGACAGAGGACAGTATCAGAGACAGAGGAGGACAGTATCAGAGATGGAGACAGAGGACAGTATCAGAGATGGAGACAGAGGAGGACAGTATCAGAGATGGAGACAGAGGACAGTATCAGAGACAGAGGAGGACAGTATCCGAGATGGAGACAGAGGACAGTATCCGAGATGGAGATAGAGGACAGTATCCGAGATGGAGACAGAGGAGGACAGTATCAGAGATGGAGACAGAGGACAGTATCAGAGACAGAGGAGGACAGTATCCGAGATGGAGACAGAGGACAGTATCCGAGATGGAGACAGAGGAGGACAGTATCAGAGATGGAGACAGAGGACAGTATCAGAGACAGAGGAGGACAGTATCCGAGATGGAGACAGAGGACAGTATCCGAGATGGAGACAGAGGAGGACAGTATCAGAGATGGAGACAGAGGACAGTATCAGAGACAGAGGAGGACAGTATCCGAGATGGAGACAGAGGACAGTATCCGAGATGGAGATAGAGGACAGTATCCGAGATGGAGACAGAGGAGGACAGTATCCGAGATGGAGACAGAGGACAGTATCAGAGACAGAGGAGGACAGTATCCGAGATGGAGACAGAGGACAGTATCAGAGACAGAGGAGGACAGTATCCGAGATGGAGACAGAGGACAGTATCAGAGACAGAGGAGGACAGTATCAGAGATGGAGACAGAGGACAGTATCAGAGATGGAGACAGAGGACAGTATCAGAGACAGAGGAGGACAGTATCAGAGATGGAGACAGAGGACAGTATCAGAGATGGAGACAGAGGACAGTATCAGAGACAGAGGAGGACAGTATCAGAGATGGAGACAGAGGACAGTATCAGAGATGGAGACAGAGGACAGTATCAGAGATGGAGATAGAGGACAGTATCAGAGATGGAGACAGAGGACAGTATCAGAGATGGAGACAGAGGACAGTATCAGAGATGGAGACAGAGGACAGTATCAGAGACAGAGGACAGTATCAGAGATGGAGATAGAGGACAGTATCAGAGATGGAGACAGAGGAGGACAGTATCAGAGACAGAGGAGGACAGTATCAGAGATGGAGACAGAGGACAGTATCAGAGACAGAGGACAGTATCAGAGACAGAGGAGGACAGTATCAGAGATGGAGACAGAGGACAGTATCAGAGACAGAGGAGGACAGTATCAGAGACAGAGGAGGACAGTATCAGAGATGGAGACAGAGGACAGTATCAGAGACAGAGGACAGTATCAGAGATGGAGACAGAGGAGGACAGTATCAGAGATGGAGACAGAGGACAGTATCAGAGACAGAGGACAGTATCAGAGATGGAGACAGAGGAGGACAGTATCAGAGATGGAGACAGAGGACAGTATCAGAGACAGAGGAGGACAGTATCAGAGACAGAGGAGGACAGTATCAGAGACAGAGGAGGACAGTATCAGAGACAGAGGAGGACAGTATCAGAGACAGAGGAGGACAGTATCAGAGACAGAGGAGGACAGTATCAGAGACAGAGGAGGACAGTATCAGAGACAGAGGAGGACAGTATCAGAGACAGAGGAGGACAGTATCAGAGATAGAGGACAGTATCAGAGACAGAGGAGGACAGTATCAGAGACGGAGGAGGACAGTATCAGAGATAGAGGACAGTATCAGAGACAGAGGAGGACAGTATCAGAGACAGAGGAGGACAGTATCAGAGACAGAGGAGGACAGTATCAGAGACAGAGGAGGACAGTATCAGAGATAGAGGACAGTATCAGAGACAGAGGACAGTATCAGAGACAGAGGACAGTATCAGAGACAGAGGACAGTATCAGAGACAGAGGACAGTATCAGAGACAGAGGACAGTATCAGAGACAGAGGACAGTATCAGAGACAGAGGAGGACAGTATCAGAGACAGAGGACAGTATCAGAGACAGAGGACAGTATCAGAGACAGAGGACAGTATCAGAGACAGAGGAGGACAGTATCAGAGACAGAGGACAGTATCAGAGACAGAGGACAGTATCAGAGACAGAGGAGGACAGTATCAGAGACAGAGGACAGTATCAGAGACAGAGGACAGTATCAGAGACAGAGGAGGACAGTATCAGAGACAGAGGAGGACAGTATCAGAGGACAGAGGAGGACAGTATCAGAGATAGAGGACAGTATCAGAGACAGAGGACAGTATCAGAGACAGAGGAGGACAGTATCAGAGACAGAGGACAGTATCAGAGACAGAGGACAGTATCAGAGACAGAGGAGGACAGTATCAGAGACAGAGGACAGTATCAGAGACAGAGGAGGACAGTATCAGAGACAGAGGAGGACAGTATCAGAGACAGAGGAGGACAGTATCAGAGACAGAGGAGGACAGTATCAGTCCGCTAAACAATCTGTGACTCATCTTCAATGGCAAAAGTAGAAGAAAAAAATAAATGTAAAATGTAGAATTAGCATTGAGTTCAGTTCAGCTGAACCTTGAAAATGTATTTTCATTGCTCAGTGGAGACATTGTGTACATATTTTCAGTAATGTGGCAGCCTTGATTAGTGACTCAGATGCTGCGTTGGTTACTTATAAAGGGCAGAAGGAGCTGGAACACGATGCCCCTCTCTCTCACCGGAGTCCTTTTTAAAGATTGCCTAACTCTTCTTAGTCATGCATGAGTGCTGTAGTGGTTGTCTCTAGGTCGTGTGTGAGTGCTGTGTGTGTGTGTGTGTGTGTGTGTGTGTGTGTGTGTGTGTGTGTGTGTGTGTGTGTGTGTGTGTGTGTGTGTGTGTGTGTGTGTGTGTGTGTGTGTGTGTGTGTGTGTGTGTGTGTGTGTGTGTGTGTGTGTGTGTGTGTGTGTGTTCATGCTGCTGAGGAAAAATGAGAGATGGTAAGTTAACAAAAAGCAGAGGGGTGTAAGAGCACGCACACACACACACACACACACACACACACACACACACACACACACACACACACACACACACACACACACACACACACACACACACACACACACACACACACACACACACACACACACACACACACACAGAGCTTCGAGAGCTGGATGAATACACCTTGTAGAATTCCACCGGTCTATATTACATGTTATCTGAAACCAACCAGGGAAACACAGTTTATTGGACACGTGTCTAACCTGAATACAAAACAGACTGTCTGTGTCCCACTTACCGGCCTGGCCAGCCTCTTCTGGGAGAGTGTTGTTGTGAAACTGTCCATCCCAAATGGAGCCCTATTCCCTATATAGTGCACTACTATAGACCAGGGCCCTATTCCCTATATAGTGGTACTACTATAGACCAGAGCCCTATTCCCTATATAGTGGGACTACTATAGACCAGGGCCCTATTCCCTATATAGTGGTACTACTATAGACCAGGGCCCTATTCCCTATATAGTGGTACTACTATAGACCAGAGCCCTATTCCCTATATAGTGGGACTACTATAGACCAGGGCCCTATTCCCTATATAGTGGTACTACTATAGACCAGAGCCCTATTCCCTATATAGTGGTACTACTATAGACCAGGGCCCTATTCCCTATATAGTGGTACTACTATTAACCAGAGCCCTATTCCCTATATAGTGCACTACTATTAACCAGAGCCCTATTCCCTATATAGTGCACTACTATAGACCAGGGCCCTATTCCCTATATAGTGCACTACTATAGACCAGAGCCCTATTCCCTATATAGTGGGACTACTATAGACCAGGGCCCTATTCCCTATATAGTGGTACTACTATAGACCAGAGCCCTATTCCCTATATAGTGGTACTACTATAGACCAGAGCCCTATTCCATCTATAGTGGTACTACTATAGACCAGAGCCCTATTCCATCTATAGTGGTACTACTATAGACCAGAGCCCTATTCCATCTATAGTGGTACTACTATTAACCAGAGCCCTATTCCCTATATAGTGCACTACTATTAACCAGAGCCCTATTCCCTATATAGTGCACTACTATAGACCAGGGCCCTATTCCCTATATAGTGCACTACTATAGACCAGAGCCCTATTCCCTATATAGTGGGACTACTATAGACCAGGGCCCTATTCCCTATATAGTGGTACTACTATAGACCAGAGCCCTATTCCATCTATAGTGGTACTACTATTAACCAGAGCCCTATTCCCTATATAGTGCACTACTATTAACCAGAGCCCTATTCCCTATATAGTGCACTACTATAGACCAGGGCCCTATTCCCTATATAGTGCACTACTATAGACCAGAGCCCTATTCCCTATATAGTGCACTACTATAGACCAGAGCCCTATTCCCTATATAGTGCACTACTTTAGACCAGAGCCCTATTCCCCTATAGTGGTACTACTATAGACCAGAGCCCTATTCCCTATATAGTGGTACTACTATAGACCAGAGCCCTATTCCCTATATAGTGGTACTACTATAGACCAGAGCCCCCTATTACTACTATAGACCTATATTCCCTATATAGTGGTACTACTATAGACCAGAGCCCTATTCCTATATAGTGGTACTACTATAGACCAGAGCCCTATTCCCCCTATTCCCTATATAGTGGTACTACTATAGACCAGAGCCCTATTCCCTATATAGTGCACTACTTTAGACCAGAGCCCTATTCCCTATATAGTGGTACTACTTTAGACCAGAGCCCTATTCCCTATATAGTGGTACTACTTTAGACCAGAGCCCTATTCCTATAGTGCACTACTTTAGACCAGAGCCCTATTCCCTGCATAGTGCACTACTTTAGACCAGAGCCCTATTCCTATACTTTTAACCAGGGTGGTACTATTCCTATAGTGGTACTACTATAGACCAGGGCCCTATTCCCTATATAGTGGTACTACTATAGACCAGAGCTCTATTCCTACATAGTGCACTACTTTAGACCAGAGCCCTATTCCCTATTACTTTAGACCAGAGCCCTATTCCCTAGTGCACTACTTTAGACCAGAGCCCTATTCCCTAGTGGTAGTGCACTACTTAGACCAGAGCCCTATTCCCTATAGTGCCCTTTAGACCAGAGCCCTAGTAGTGGGACTACTAGACCAGAGCCCTATTCCCTATATAGTGGTACTACTATAGACCAGAGCCCTATTCCATCTATAGTGGTACTACTATTAACCAGAGCCCTATTCCCTATATAGTGCACTACTATTAACCAGAGCCCTATTCCCTATATAGTGCACTACTATAGACCAGGGCCCTATTCCTATATAGTGCACTACTTAGACCAGAGCCCTATTCCTATAGTGCACTACTATAGACCAGAGCCCTATTCCCTATATAGTGCACTACTATTAACCAGAGCCCTATTCCTATATAGTGGTACTACTATAGACCAGAGCCCTATTCCCTATATAGTGGTCCTATAGACCAGAGCCCTATTCCCTATATAGTGGTACTACTATAGACCAGACCCTATTCCCTATATAGTGGTACTACTATAGACCAGAGCCCTATTCTATATAGTGGTACTACTATAGACCAGAGCCCTATTCCCTATATAGTGGTACTACTATAGACCAGGGCCCTATTCCCTATATAGTGCTACTACTATAGACCAGAGCCCTATTCCTATATAGTGGCTACTACTATAGACCAGAGCCCTATTCCCTGCATAGTGCACTACTTTAGACCAGAGCCCTATTCCCTATAGTCACTTTAGACCAGATGCCCTATTCCCTATATAGTGGTACTACTTTAGACCAGAGCCCTATTCCCTATAGTGGTACTACTTTAGACCAGAGCCCTATTCCCTGCATAGTGCACTACTTTAGACCAGAGCCCTATTCCCTGCATAGTGCACTACTTTAGACCAGAGCCCTATTCCCTGCATAGTGCACTACTTTTAACCAGGGCCCTATTCCCTATATAGTGGTACTACTATAGACCAGAGCCCTATTCCCTATATAGTGGTACTACTATAGACCAGGGCCCTATTCCCTATATAGTGGTACTACTATAGACCAGAGCTCTATTCCCTACATAGTGCACTACTTTAGACCAGAGTAGTGCACTACTTTAGACCAGAGCCCTATTCCCTATAGTGCACTACTTTAGACCAGAGCCCTATTCCCTATATAGTGCACTACTTTAGACCAGAGCCCTATTCCCTATATAGTGCACTACTTTAGACCAGAGCTCTATTCCCTATATAGTGCACTACTTTAGACCAGAGCCCTATTCCCTATATAGTGCACTACTTTAGACCAGAGCCCTATTCCCTATATAGTGCACTACTTTAGACCAGAGCCCTATTCCCTATATAGTGCACTACTTTAGACCAGAGCCCTATTCCCTATATAGTGCACTACTTTAGACCAGAGCCCTATGAGTCCTGATCAAATGAAGTGACCTATGCAGGAAATAGGGTGTTATTTGGGATGGAAACCAAGTCTGACAGGAGGAAACGACTGAGCAGGAAGTCTACTGTTACATCCGTTCACCTACTCTGCGTCTCACAAAGACACTGAGGTTGGTACCAAAACTTCACTCAGTCTCCTCTGAACAGTGCATGTTGAGATGCGTCATTTATTTGGGCTGTAATTTCTGAGGCTGGTAACTCTAATGATCAGTCCTCATGTGGCGGTCCTCATGAGAGCCAGTTTAATTATAGCGCTTGACATTTTCCGGATTGACTGACCTTCATGTCTTAAAGTAATGATGGACTGTCGTTTCTCTTTGCTTATTTGAGCTGCTCTTGCCGTAATATGGACTCTGTCTTTTACCAATTAGGGCTATCTTCTATATACCACACCGTCCTTGTCACAACACTGTTTGGCTCAAACGCAATAAGAAGGAAAGACATTTCACAAATTAACTTTTAACAAGGCACAGCTATTCATTGAAATGCATTCCAGGTGACTACCTCATGAAGCTGGTTGAGAGAATGTCAAGAGTGTGCAAAGCTGTCATCAAGGCAAAGGGTGACTACTTTGAAGAATTTGTTGTTGTCATGAGTAGGTATGTCCAAACTTTTGACTGGAGCTGTATATACAGTGCATGGTTATGTCCCAAATGGCACCCTATTCCCTATATAGTGGTACTACTATAGACCGGGCCCTATTCCCTATATAGTGGTACTACTATAGACCGGGCCCTATTCCCTACATTACAGTAGATCTGAATCAGAGGCATGTATACTGACATCAGTGGAGGCTGCTGAGAGAAGTACCGCTCATAATGTCACGTCTACTCCCACTCCACATCTCCGGCGCTCGAAGCGGTCCTGGCAACCCATCATTATGCAACCCAACCCCTGGCAACCCATCATTATGCACACCTGGTGTAATGGGTGTGTGCTGGTGGCAGGGACGTCAGGCAAGACAAGACAAAACCAATGAAAAAAAATGGATCAGCGATGGCTAGAAGGCCGGTGATGTCGACACCTGGCAACCCATCATTATGCCCACCTGGCAACCCATCATTATGCCCACCTGGCAACCCATCATTATGCCCACCTGGCAACCCATCATTATGCCCACCTGGAAACCCATCATTATGCCCACCTGGCAACCCATCATTATGCCCACCTGGAAACCAAGCATTATGCCCATCTGGCAACCCATCGTTATGCCCACCTGGAAACCAATCATTATGCCCACCTGGCAACCCATCATTATGCACATCTGACAACCCATCATTATGCCCACCTTGCAACCCATCATTATGCCCACCTGGAAACCAATCATTATGCCCACCTGGCAACCCATCATTATGCACATCTGGAAACCAATCACTATGCCCACCTGGCAACCCATCGTTATGCCCACCTGGCAACCAATCGTTATGCCCACCTGGAAACCAATCACTATGCCCACCTGGAAACCAATCACTATGCTCACCTGGCAACCCATCATTTTGCCCACCTGCGCCTCCTCATTAGGCACACCTGGACTTCATCAATTCCCTGATTACTTCCCCTTTATTTAGCATTCTGTGTTCATCAGTCCATAGGTGTTATTGATTGTCTCTCCCGTTCAGTAGGCTTCCATGTTTGTTATTTTATATCTGTTCAGTATTAAACTCACCTTCTGCACCTGCTTTCTGACTCCCGGCGTACACATAACACTTAATAATGGCTGGAACGGAGTAAATGGAATGGCATCAAAAACATGGTTTTCATGGGTTTGATACCATTCCATTACACTCCATTCCATCCATTACATCCATTACACTCCATTCCATCCATTACACTCCATTCCATCCCTTATACTCCATTCCATCCATTACACTCCATTCCATCCCTTATACTCCATTCCACCCATTACACTCCATTCCATCCATTACACTCCATTCCATCCATTACACTCCATTCCATCCCTTACACTCCGTTCCATCCATTACACTCCATTCCATCCCTTACACTCCATTCCATCCCTTATACTCCATTCCATCCATTACACTCCATTCCATCCCTTACACTCCATTCCATCCCTTATACTCCATTCCATCCATTACACTCCATTCCATCCCTTACACTCCATTCCATCCCTTACACTCCATTCCATCCATTATACTCCATTCCATCCATTACACTCCATTCCATCCATTACACTCCATTCCATCCATTACACTCCATTCCATCCCTTATACTCCATTCCATCCATTACACTCCATTCCATCCCTTACACTCCATTCCATCCCTTATACTCCATTCCATCCATTACACTCCATTCCATCCCTTACACTCCATTCCATCCCTTATACTCCATTCCATCCCTTACACTCCATTCCATCCATTATACTCCATATATATATATATTCCATCCATTACATTCCATTCCATCCCTTATACTCCATATATATATATATATTCCATCCATTACATTCCATTCCATCCCTTATACTCCATTCCATCCTTTATACTCCGTTCCATCCATTATACTCCATTCCATCCATTATACTCCATTCCATCCATTATACTCCATATATATATATATATATATATATTCCATCCATTACACTCCATTCCATCCCTTATACTCCATTCCATCCCTTACACTCCATTCCATCCCTTACACTCCGTTCCATCCATTACATTCCATTCCATCCCTTACACTCCATTCCATCCCTTACACTCCATTCCATCCATTATACTCCATTCCATCCATTATACTCCATATATATATATATATATATATATATTCCATCCATTACACTCCATTCCATCCCTTATACTCCATTCCATCCCTTACACTCCATTCCATCCCTTACACTCCGTTCCATCCATTACACTCCATTCCATCCATTACACTCCATTCCATCCCTTACACTCCGTTCCATCCATTACATTCCATTCCATCCATTACACTCCATTCCATCCCTTACACTCCGTTCCATCCATTACATTCCATTCCATCCATTACACTCCATTCCATCCCTTACACTCCATTCCATCCCTTACACTCCGTTCCATCCATTACATTCCATTCCATCCATTATACTCCATTCCATCCCTTATACTCCATTCCATCCCTTACACTCCATTCCATCCCTTACACTCCGTTCCATCCATTACATTCCATTCCATCCCTTATACTCCATTCCATCCCTTATACTCCATTCCATCCTTTACACTCCATTCCATCCCTTACACTCCATTCCATCCCTTATACTCCATTCCATCCTTTACACTCCGTTCCATCCATTACACTCCATTCCATCCCTTATACTCCATTCCATCCCTTATACTCCATTCCATCCCTTATACTCCATTCCATCCTTTACACTCCATTCCATCCCTTACACTCCATTCCATCCCTTATACTCCATTCCATCCTTTACACTCCGTTCCATCCATTACATTCCATTCCATCCCTTATACTCCATTCCATCCCTTACACTCCATTCCATCCCTTATACTCCATTCCATCCTTTACACTCCATTCCATCCCTTACACTCCATTCCATCCCTTATACTCCATTCCATCCATTATACTCCATTCCGTCCCTTACATTCCATTCCATCCATTACGTGTGTGTGTGTGTGTGCTTTATGTAATTTAAATTAACCTGTGGCGGTGCTATGACTTGACTCCCCCACACCGCCTCAGTAGAGAATTATATAACACTGAAAAATATAAACTGACAAAACAACCCCCCCCCGCACACACACACACACATTTCATCAACACACTAGCAAACATCGCAGTCAGAATATAAGTCCATATTAGTATCTCTCCTTGGTCCTAAACAGAGAGCACCAGGGTCAGTTCTTACTGTTTATCCAGTGACATGGAATTCAGATGATCTGGCCAAACTCCTCTATTTCTGCACTGTGTTGCTGCCAGTGTGTGTCTCTGTGTGGGTTTGTCTATGCTTTCTGTACACAGTGAATAGCGTCTCTTTATCTGTGTCTCTCATTCTTTCTCACACACACACACACACACACACACACACACACACACACACACACACACACACACACACACACACACACACACACACACACACACACACACACACACACACACACACACACACACACACACACACACACACAGACACACACCTCCTCTGCAGTTCTAATAAAGCCATCCATATATTTTCGGTGGATTCCTGAGAAAGTTATCTGTCAGTCTAAGAATAGTGGTCCGACTGTAGAGTTATTTGGTCTGTCTGGGGGAACTAAGACCACTCTACATGTCCCCTGAGCCCCTGGCTATATAGTCTGTCTGTCTGGGGGAACTAAGACCACTCTACATGTCCCCTGAGCCCCTGGCTATATAGTCTGTCTGTCTGGGGAACTAAGACCACTCTACAGGTCCCCTGAGCCCCTGGCTATATAGTCTGTCTGTCTGGGGGAACTAAGACCACTCTACATGTCCCCTGAGCCCCTGGCTATATAGTCTGTCTGTCTGGGGGAACTAAGACCACTCTACATGTCCCCTGAGCCCCTGGCTATATAGTCTGTCTGTCTGGGGGAACTAAGACCACTCTACATGTCCCCTGAGCCCCTGGCTATATAGTCTGTCTGTCTGGGGGAACTAAGACCACTCTACATGTCCTCTGGCTATATAGTCTGTCTGTCTGGGGGAACTAAGACCACTCTACATGTCCTCTGAGCCCCTGGCTATATAGTCTGTCTGTCTGGGGGAACTAAGACCACCTGCATGTCCTCTGGCTATATAGTCTGTCTGTCTGGGGGAACTAAGACCACTCTACATGTCCCCTGAGCCCCTGGCTATATAGTCTGTCTGTCTGGGGGAACTAAGACCACTCTACATGTCCCCTGAGCCCCTGGCTATATAGTCTGTCTGTCTGGGGGAACTAAGACCACTCTACATGTCCTCTGGCTATATAGTCTGTCTGTCTGGGGGAACTAAGACCACCTACATGTCCTCTGAGCCCCTGGCTATATAGTCTGTCTGTCTGGGGGAACTAAGACCACTCTACTTGTCCCCTGAGCCCCTGGCTATATAGTCCGTCTGTCTGGGGGAACTAAGACCACCTACATGTCCTCTGAGCCCCTGGCTATATAGTCTGTCTGTCTGGGGGAACTAAGACCACCTACATGTCCTCTGAGCCCCTGGCTATATAGTCTGTCTGTCTGGGGGAACTAAGACCACCCTACATGTCCTCTGAGCCCCTGGCTATATAGTCTGTCTGTCTGGGGGAACTAAGACCACTCTACATGTCCCCTGAGCCCCTGGCTATATAGTCTGTCTGTCTGGGGGAACTAAGACCACTCTACATGTCCTCTGGCTATATAGTCTGTCTGTCTGGGGGAACTAAGACCACCTACATGTCCCCTGAGCCCCTGGCTATATAGTCTGAGTGTCTGGGGGAACTAAGACCACCTACATGTCCTCTGGCTATATAGTCTGTCTGTCTGGGGGAACTAAGACCACCTACATGTCCTCTGAGCCCCTGGCTATATAGTCTGTCTGTCTGGGGGAACTAAGACCACCTACATGTCCTCTGAGCCCCTGGCTATATAGTCTGTCTGTCTGGGGGAACTAAGACCACCTACATGTCCTCTGGCTATATAGTCTGTCTGTCTGGGGGAACTAAGACCACCTACATGTCCCCTGAGCCCCTGGCTATATAGTCTGTCTGTCTGTCTGGGGGAACTAAGACCACCCTACATGTCCTCTGAGCCCCTGGCTATATAGTCTGTCTGTCTGGGGGAACTAAGACCACCCTACATGTCCTCTGAGCCCCTGGCTATATAGTCTGTCTGTCTGGGGGAACTAAGACCACCCTACATGTCCTCTGAGCCCCTGGCTATATAGTCTGTCTGTCTGGGGGAACTAAGACCACCTACATGTCCTCTGAGCCCCTGACTATATAGTCTGTCTGTCTGGGGGAACTAAGACCACCCTACATGTCCTCTGAGCCCCTGGCTATATAGTCTGTCTGTCTGGGGGAACTAAGACCACCTACATGTCCTCTGAGCCCCTGACTATATAGTCTGTCTGTCTGGGGGAACTAAGACCACCTACATGTCCTCTGAGCCCCTGGCTATATAGTCTGTCTGTCTGTCTGGGGGAACTAAGACCACCCTACATGTCCTCTGAGCCCCTGGCTATATAGTATGTCTGTCTGGGGGAACTAAGACCACCTACATGTCCCCTGAGCCCCTGGCTATATAGTCTGTCTGTCTGGGGGAACTAAGACCACCTACATGTCCTCTGAGCCCCTGGCTATATAGTCTGTCTGTCTGGGGGAACTAAGACCACCCTACATGTCCTCTGAGCCCCTGGCTATATAGTCTGTCTGTCTGGGGGAACTAAGACCGTCCTACATGTCCCCTGAGCCCCTGGCTATATAGTCTGTCTGTCTGGGGGAACTAAGACCACTTACATGTCTCCTGAGCCCCTGGCTATATAGTCTGTCTGTCTGGGGGAACTAAGACCACCTACATGTCCCCTGAGCCCCTGGCTATATAGTCTGTCTGTCTGGGGGAACTAAGACCACTCTACATGTCCCCTGAGCCCCTAGCTATATAGTCTGTCTGTCTGGGGGAACTAAGACCACCTACATGTCCTCTGGCTATATAGTCTGTCTGTCTGGGGGAACTAAGACCACCTACATGTCCTCTGAGCCCCTGACTATATAGTCTGTCTGTCTGGGGGAACTAAGACCACCCTACATGTCCTCTGAGCCCCTGGCTATATAGTCTGTCTGTCTGGGGGAACTAAGACCGTCCTCTCCTTCCTCTCTTTCCTCCTCTACCTCTCCTTCCCTCTCCTTCCTCCTCTACCTCTCCTTCCTCTCTTTCCTCCTCTACCTCTCCTTCCCTCTCCTTCCTCCTCTACCTCTCCTTCCACTCCTTCCTCTTCTACCTCTCCTTCCCTCTCCTTCCTCCTCTACCTCTCCTTCCCTCTCCTTCTGCCTCTACCTCTCCTCTTTCCTTCTGTCTCTACCTCTCCTTCCTCTCTTTCCTCCTCTACCTCTCCTTCCCTCTCCTCCTGCCTCTACCTCTCCTTCTCTTTCCTTCCGTCTCTACCTCTCCTTCCTCTCTTTCCTCCTCTACCTCTCCTTCCCTCTCCTTCTGCCTCTACCTCTCCTTCTCTTTCCTTCTGTCTCTATCTCTCCTTCCTCTCTTTCCTCCTCTACCTCTCCTTCCCACTCCTTCTGCCTCTACCTCTCCTTCTCTTTCCTTCCATCTCTACCTCTCCTTCCTCTCCTTCCTCCTCTACCTCTCCTTCCTCTTCTACCTCTCCTTCTCTTTCCTTCTGTCTCTATCTCTCCTTCCTCTCTTTCCTCCTCTACCTCTCCTTCCCTCTCCTTCCTCCTCTACCTCTCCTTCCCTCTCCTTCCTCCTCTACCTCTCCTTCCCTCTCCTTCTGCCTCTACCTCTCCTCTTTCCTTCTGTCTCTACCTCTCCTTCCTCTCTTTCCTCCTCTACCTCTCCTTCCCTCTCCTCCTGCCTCTACCTCTCCTTCTCTTTCCTTCCGTCTCTACCTCTCCTTCCTCTCTTTCCTCCCTCTACCTCTCCTTCCCTCTCCTTCTGCCTCTACCTCTCCTTCTCTTTCCTTCTGTCTCTATCTCTCCTTCCTCTCTTTCCTCCTCTACCTCTCCTTCCCACTCCTTCTGCCTCTACCTCTCCTTCTCTTTCCTTCCATCTCTACCTCTCCTTCCTCTCCTTCCTCCTCTACCTCTCCTTCCTCTTCTACCTCTCCTTCTCTTTCCTTCTGTCTCTATCTCTCCTTCCTCTCTTTCCTCCTCTACCTCTCCTTCCCACTCCTTCTGCCTCTACCTCTCCTTCTCTTTCCTTCCATCTCTACCTCTCCTTCCTCTCCTTCCTCCTCTACCTCTCCTTCCTCTTCTACCTCTCCTTCTCTTTCCTTCCATCTCTACCTCTCCTTCCTCTCTTTCCTCCTCTACCTCTACTTCCCTCTTTCCTCCTCTACCTCTCCTTCCCTCTCCTTGCTCCTCTCCCTCTCCTTCCCTCTCTTTCCTTCTCTTTGCTCCTCTCCCTCTCCTACCCTCTCCTTCTCTCTCCTTCTGCCTCTACCTCTCCTTCCTCTCATTCCTCCTCTACCTCTCCCTCTCCTTCCCTCTCTTTCCTTCTCTTTGCTCCTCTCCCTCTCCTACCCTCTCCTTCTCTCTCCTTCTGCCTCTACCTCTCCTTCCTCTCATTCCTCCTCTACCTCTCCTTCCCCTCTTCCCTCCTCTACCTCTCCTTCCCTCTCCTTCCCTCTCCATGCTCCTCTCCCTATCCTTCCCTCTCATTCCGCCTCTACCTCTCCTTCCCTCTCCTTGCTCCTCTCCCTCTACTTCCCTCTCCTTCTTCCTCTCCCTCTCCTTCCCTCTCCTTCCCTCTCCTTCCTCCTCTTCTTCCCTCTACTTCCCTCTCCTTCACTCTCATTCTGCCTCTACCTCTCCTTCCCTCTCCTTCCTCCTCTCCCTCTCCTTCCATCTCCTTACCTCTCCTTCTTCCTCTCCCTCTCCTTCCCTCTCCTTCCCTCTCCTTCCTCCTCTTCTTCCCTCTACTTCCCTCTCCTTCACTCTCATTTTGCCTCTCCCTCTCCTTCCATCTCCTTCACTCTCCTTCCTCCTCTCCCTCTCCTTCCCTCTCCTTCCCTCTCCTTCCCTCTCCTTCCCTCTCCTTCCTCCTCTCCCTCTCCTTCCCCTCTTTCCGCCTCTACCTCTCCTTCCCTTCCTTCCTCCTCTCCCTCTCCTTCCCTCTCCTTCCCCTCTTTCCTCCTCTACCTCTCCTTCCCTCTCCTTCCCTCTCCATGCTCCTCTCCCTCTCCTTCTCTCTCATTCCTCCTCTACCTCTCCTTCCCCTCTTTCCTCCTCCCCCCTTCTCCTTCCCTTTCTTTCCTCCTCTACCTCTCCTTCCCTCTCCATGCTCCTCTCCCTATCCTTCCCTCTCATTCCTCCTCTACCTCTCCTTCCCCTCTTTCCTCCTCCCCCCTTCTCCTTCCCTTTCTTTCCTCCTCTACCTCTCCTTCCCTCTCCATGCTCCTCTCCCTATCCTTCCCTCTCATTCCACCTCTACCTCTCCTTCCCTCTCCTTGCTCCTCTCCCTCTCCTTCCACCTCCTTCCCTCTCCTTCCCTCTCCTTCCCTCTCCTTCCGCCTCTACCTCTCCTTCCCTCTCCTTCCTCCTCTCCCTCTCCTTCCCTCTCCTTCCCTCTCCTTCCTCCTCTCCCTCTCCTTCCCTCTCCTTCCCTCTCATTCTGCCTCTACCTCTCCTTCCCTCTCCTTCCTCCTCTCCCTCTCCTTCCCTCTCCTTCTTTCTCATTCCACCTCTACCTCTCCTTCCCTCTCCTGCCCCCTCTCCCTCTCCTTCCCCTCTTTCCGCCTCTACCTCTCCTTCCCTTCCTTCCTTCGCTCCCTCTCCTTCCCTCTCCTTACCCTCTTTCCTCCTCTACCTCTCCTTCCCTCTCCATGCTCCTCTACCTCTCCTTCCCTCTCCTTCTGCCTCTACCTCTCCTTCCCCTCTTTCCTCCTCTACCTCTCCTTCCCTCTCCTTCCCTCTCCTTCCTCCTCTACCTCTCCTTCCCCTCTTTCCTCCTCTACCTCTCCTTCCCTCTCCTTCCCTCTCCTTCCCTCTCCTTCCTCCTCTACCTCTCCTTCCCTCTCCTTCTGCCTCTACCTCTCCTTCTCTTTCCTTCCATCTCTACCTCTCCTTCCTCTCCTTCCTCCTCTACCTCTCCTTCCTCTTCTACCTCTCCTTCCCTGTCCAACAGACCCCAGCAGACTACAGACCCCAACACAACACAACAGACCCCAACACAAATCAACACAACAGACCCCAACACAACACAACAGACCCCAACACAAATCAACACAACAGACCCCAACACAACACAACAGACCCCAACACAACACAACAGACCCCAACACAAATCAACACAACAGACCCCAACACAAATCAACACAACAGACCCCAACACAACAGACCCCAACACAACACAACAGACCCCAACACAACACAACAGACCCCAACACAACACAACAGACCCCAACACAACACAACAGACCCCAACACAACACAACAGACCCCAACACAACACAACAGACCCCAACACAAATCAACACAACAGACCCCAACACAACACAACAGACCCCAACACAACACAACAGACCCCAACACAACACAACAGACCCCAACACAAATCAACACAACAGACCCCAACACAACACAACAGACCCCAACACAACACAACAGACCCCAACACAACACAACAGACCCCAACACAAATCAACACAACAGACCCCAACACAACACAACAGACCCCAACACAAATCAACACAACAGACCCCAACACAACACAACAGACCCCAACACAAATCAACACAACAGACCCCAACACAACACAACAGACCCCAACACAAATCAACACAACAGACCCCAACACAACACAACAGACCCCAACACAACACAACAGACCCCAACACAAATCAACACAACAGACCCCAACACAACACAACAGACCCCAACACAACACAACAGACCCCAACACAACACAACAGACCCCAACACAACACAACAGACCCCAACACAACACAACAGACCCCAACACAACACAACAGACCCCAACACAACACAACACACAAAACGGTATGACATCCTAAGAAGGGGTAGTATGGGAGGTGTCAGTAGAAGCGAGCAGTAAAGGCTGTGTTCTGCAGTGACATGTTGATAATGTGTTGTTGAAACAAACACTACTAATCTCCCAGTGGAGGTATGTAGGTGGGCACGGAACCTTCCAGATCAATCCTGACCTGCTAGTTAAACGGATTATGTCCGAACCAAATGTTAAAGTCCTGACACACGATCCAGCAGGTCAGGTCAGATCAGGTCAGACCCAAAACACGGTTAGAGAACACAACCTGTGTCCCAAATCGCACCCTGCTCCCGATGGGCCCTGATCAAATGTAGTGCACTAAATAGGGAATATGGCCTTGATCAAATGTAGTGCACTATATAGGGAATAGGGCCCTGATCAAATTGAGTAAACTATATAGAGAATAGGGCTCTGGTCTATAGTAGTACCACTATATAGGGAATAGGGCTCTGGTTAATAGTAGTACCACTATATAGGGAATAGGGCTCTGGTCTATAGTAGTACCACTATATAGGGAATAGGGCTCTGGTCTATAGTAGTACCACTATATAGAGAATAGGGCTCTGGTCTATAGTAGTACCACTATATAGGGAATAGGGCTCTGGTCTATAGTAGTACCACTATATAGGGAATATGGCTCTGGTCTATAGTAGTACCACTATATAGGAAATAGGGCTCTGGTCTAAAGTAGTGCACTATGCAGGGAATATGGCTCTGGTCTATAGTAGTACCACTATATAGGGAATAGGGCTCTGGTCTAAAGTAGTGCACTATGCAGGGAATAGGGCTCTGGTCTATAGTAGTACCACTATATAGGGAATAGGGCTCTGGTCTAAAGTAGTGCACTATGCAGGGAATAGGGCTCTGGTCTATAGTAGTACCACTATATAGGGAATAGGGCTCTGGTCTATAGTAGTACCACTATATAGGGAATAGGGCTCTATTTGGGACGCAGTTTGAGGCTGATAAGCTACAAGGTTTACAGTCGTTATCCCCTAAAGCTGGACTGGCAACAGACTGTACAGGAGACCACAATGGTTACATGACGACTACTGTATTAATACTGTAACAACACAGTCATTATGAACACTCAGTGTGGAAAATGTGTTGAATATGATTCATGATTCATTATTGCCAGGGATGTGGGTTTGATTCCCATGTGGTGGGGGGGGGGGGGGTGTATCTGTATGAAAAATGTATGAACTCATTAGTGTAAATTGCTCTGGATACGAGTGTAAGGGCCATTTGGGACTCAGTCTTGGAGTGAAGGTGGCTCCGTGTGGCTCAGTTGGTAGGGTATGGTGCTTGTGATGCCAGGGTCGTGGGTTTGATTCTCACCGCGGGGGGCCTGTATGTGTGAGTTGCCATGGATAAGAGTGTCTGCTAAATGACTAGAATGTAAAGTGGGGATCTCTGTTCTAACTGATGCCAGGACAGTGTGGGTGTGTTTGATATCCTGAACAGAGAGGGTCATGTAGGATATACTTTTCCCATAAGGATGTTGGTCATCGTTGTTGGCTATCCTGTGACTGGGAGGGTTTTTCCGCCTGTATCCTGATCCACTGTGTGAGTGTGTGTAAATGTGTCCCCTCTGTTATCTGTGGTTATGAAACGGCCCTGCAGTGAACTACTTTAGGATCTGCACTAGTTCAGCTCCCTGCATATACAGAGCATTCACAGTATTCAGACCCCTTCCTGCATATACAGAGCATTCACAGTATTCAGACCCCTTCCTGCATACACAGAGCATTCACAGTATTCAGACCCCTTCCTGCATATACAGAGCATTCACAGTATTCAGACCCCTTCCTGCATACACAGAGCATTCACAGTATTCAAACCCTTCCCTGCAGTAGTTCAGCTCCCTGCATATACAGAGCATTCACAGTATTCAGACCCCTTCCTGCATATACAGAGCATTCACAGTATTCAGACCCCTTCCTGCATACACAGAGCATTCACAGTATTCAGACCCCTTCCTGCATATACAGAGCATTCACAGTATTCAGACCCCTTCCTGCATACACAGAGCATTCACAGTATTCAGACCCCTTCCTGCAGTAGTTCAGCTCTCTGCATACACAGAGCATTCACAGTATTCAGACCCCTTCCTGCACTAGTTCAGCTCTCTGCATACACAGAGCATTCACAGTATTCAGACCCCTCCCTGCACTAGTTCAGCTCTCTGCATATACAGATCATTCACAGTATTCAGACCCCTCCCTGCATACACAGAGCATTCACAGTTTTCAGACCCCTCCCTGCATACACAGAGCATTCACAGTATTCAGACCCCTTCCTGCATACACAGAGCATTCACAGTATTCAGACCCCTCCCTGCATACACAGAGCATTCACAGTTTTCAGACCCCTCCCTGCATACACAGAGCATTCACAGTATTCAGACCCCTTCCTGCATACACAGAGCATTCACAGTATTCAGACCCCTCCCTGCATACACAGAGCATTCACAGTATTCAGACCCCTTCCTGCATATACAGAGCATTCACAGTATTCAGACCCCTTCCTGCATACACATTGTCTTACGTTACAGCCTTATTCTGAAATGGATGAAATCCTTGTTTCCCCTCATCAATCTCCACACAATACCCCATAACGACAAAGCGAAAACAGGTTTTTAGAAATGTTATGTTATATATATATATATATAGAAATAAAACAAACTGAAATACCTTATTTACATAAGTATTCAGAACATTTGCTATGAGATGTTTCTACAACTTGATCGGAGTCCACCTGTGGCAAATTCAATTGATTGGACATGACACATCAATTGAATTTGCCAAAAAGGCACACACCTGTCTATATAAGGTCCAACAGTTGACAGTGCATGTCAGAGCAAGGACCTCAGACTGGGTGGAAGGTTGACCTTCCAACAGGACAACGACCCTAAGCACACAGCCAAGACAACGCAGAACTGGCTTCGGGACAAGTCTCTGAATGTCCTTGAGTGGCCCGGACAAAACCCAGACTTGAACTCGATTTAACATCTCTGGAGAGACCTAAAAATAGCTACTCAGCGACGCTCCTCGTCCA
This sequence comes from Oncorhynchus gorbuscha, assembly GCF_021184085.1. Taxonomy (NCBI): domain Eukaryota; kingdom Metazoa; phylum Chordata; class Actinopteri; order Salmoniformes; family Salmonidae; genus Oncorhynchus; species Oncorhynchus gorbuscha. The sequence continues at coordinate 26,548 of NW_025746338.1, forward strand.
TCCTGACAGAGCTCGAGAGGATCTGCAGAGAACAATGGGAGAAACTCAACCAAGTACTCAGTGCTTCAACAAAGTACTCAGTAAAGGGCCTGAATACTTATGTAAATGTGATATTACTAATGTTTTTTTGTTTAAAAAAATCAAATAAAAAATGACCCTGTGATCTATTTCCTGTGTTATATATATAAATAATACCTCTGTGATCTATTTCCTGTGTTATATATATAAATAATACCTCTATGATCTATTTCCTGTGTTATATATATATAAATAATAACTCTGTGATCTATTTCCTGTGTTATATATATATAAATAATACCTCTGTGATCTATTTCCTGTGTTATATATATAAATAATACCTCTATGATCTATTTCCTGTGTTATATATATAAATAATACCTCTATGATCTATTTCCTGTGTTATATATATAAATAATACCTCTGTGATCTATTTCCTGTGTTATATATATATATAATACCTCTATGATCTATTTCCTGTGTTATATATATAAATAAATAATACCTCTGTGATCTATTTCCTGTGTTATATATATAAATAATACCTCTATGATCTATTTCCTGTGTTATATATATATAAATAATACCTCTGTGATCTATTTCCTGTGTTATATATATAAATAATACCTCTATGATCTATTTCCTGTGTTATATATATAAATAATACCTCTATGATCTATTTCCTGTGTTATATATATAAATAATACCCCTGTGATCTATTTCCTGTGTTATATATATATATATATATATATATATATATATATATATAAATAATACCTCTATGATCTATTTCCTGTGTTATATATATATAAATAATACCTCTATGATCTATTTCCTGTGTTATATATATAAATAATACCTCTATGATCTATTTCCTGTGTTATATATATAAATAATACCTCTGTGATCTATTTCCTGTGTTATATATATATATAATACCTCTATGATCTATTTCCTGTGTTATATATATAAATAAATAATACCTCTGTGATCTATTTCCTGTGTTATATATATAAATAATACCTCTATGATCTATTTCCTGTGTTATATATATATAAATAATACCTCTGTGATCTATTTCCTGTGTTATATATATAAATAATACCTCTATGATCTATTTCCTGTGTTATATATATAAATAATACCTCTATGATCTATTTCCTGTGTTATATATATAAATAATACCTCTATGATCTATTTCCTGTGTTATATATATATATATAAATAAATAATACCTCTATGATCTATTTCCTGTGTTATATATATAAATAATACCTCTATGATCTATTTCCTGTGTTATATATATATATAATACCTCTATGATCTATTTCCTGTGTTATATATATATAAATAATACCTCTATGATCTATTTCCTGTGTTATATATATATAAATAATACCTCTATGATCTATTTCCTGTGTTATATATATATATATATATAAATAATACCTCTATGATCTATTTCCTGTGTTATATATATATAAATAATACCTCTATGATCTATTTCCTGTGTTATATATATAAATAATACCTCTATGATCTATTTCCTGTGTTATATATATAAATAATACCTCTGTGATCTATTTCCTGTGTTATATATATATATAATACCTCTATGATCTATTTCCTGTGTTATATATATAAATAAATAATACCTCTGTGATCTATTTCCTGTGTTATATATATAAATAATACCTCTATGATCTATTTCCTGTGTTATATATATATAAATAATACCTCTGTGATCTATTTCCTGTGTTATATATATAAATAATACCTCTATGATCTATTTCCTGTGTTATATATATAAATAATACCTCTATGATCTATTTCCTGTGTTATATATATAAATAATACCTCTATGATCTATTTCCTGTGTTATATATATATATATATAAATAAATAATACCTCTATGATCTATTTCCTGTGTTATATATATAAATAATACCTCTATGATCTATTTCCTGTGTTATATATATATATAATACCTCTATGATCTATTTCCTGTGTTATATATATATAAATAATACCTCTATGATCTATTTCCTGTGTTATATATATATAAATAATACCTCTATGATCTATTTCCTGTGTTATATATATAAATAATACCTCTGTGATCTATTTCCTGTGTTATATATATAAATAATACCTCTATGATCTATTTCCTGTGTTATATATATATATAAATAAATAATACCTCTATGATCTATTTCCTGTGTTATATATATAAATAATACCCCTGTGATCTATTTCCTGTGTTATATATATATATATATATAAATAATACCTCTATGATCTATTTCCTGTGTTATATATATAAATAATACCCCTGTGATCTATTTCCTGTGTTATATATATATATATATATATATATATATATATATATATATATATATATATATAAATAAATAATACCTCTATGATCTATTTCCTGTGTTATATATATAAATAATACCCCTGTGATCTATTTCCTGTGTTATATATATATATATATAAATAATACCTCTATGATCTATTTCCTGTGTTATATATATATAAATAATACCTCTATGATCTATTTCCTGTGTTATATATATATAAATAATACCCCTGTGATCTATTTCCTGTGTTATATATATATATATATATAAATAATACCTCTATGATCTATTTCCTGTGTTATATATATATAAATAATACCTCTATGATCTATTTCCTGTGTTATATATATAAATAATACCTCTGTGATCTATTTCCTGTGTTATATATATATAAATAATACCTCTATGATCTATTTCCTGTGTTATATATATATAAATAATACCTCTATGATCTATTTCCTGTGTTATATATATAAATAATACCTCTGTGATCTATTTCCTGTGTTATATATATAAATAATACCTCTACGATCTATTTCCTGTGTTATATATATATAAATAATACCTCTGTGATCTATTTCCTGTGTTATATATATAAATAATACCTCTATGATCTATTTCCTGTGTTATATATATAAATAATACCTCTATGATCTATTTCCTGTGTTATATATATAAATAATACCCCTATGATCTATTTCCTGTGTTATATATATATATATAAATAAATAATACCTCTATGATCTATTTCCTGTGTTATATATATAAATAATACCCCTATGATCTATTTCCTGTGTTATATATATATATATAAATAAATAATACCTCTATGATCTATTTCCTGTGTTATATATATAAATAAATAATACCTCTGTGATCTATTTCCTGTGTTATATATATAAATAATACCTCTATGATCTATTTCCTGTGTTATATATATATAAATAATACCTCTGTGATCTATTTCCTGTGTTATATATATAAATAATACCCCTGTGATCTATTTCCTGTGTTATATATATAAATAATACCTCTATGATCTATTTCATTTACATTACATTTAAGTCATTTAGCAGACGCTCTTATCCAGAGCGACTTACAAATTGGTGCATTCACCTTATGACATCCAGTGGAACAGCCACTTTACAATAGTGCATCTAAATATTTTAAGGGGGGTGAGAAGGATTACTTTATCCTATCCTAAGTATTCCTTAAAGAGGTGGGGTTTCAGGTGTCTCCGGAAGGTGGTGATTGACTCCGCTGTCCTGGCGTCGTGAGGGAGTTTGTTCCACCATTGGGGAGCCAGAGCAGCGAACAGTTTTGACTGGGCTGAGCGGGAACTGTACTTCCTCAGTGGTAGGGAGACGAGCAGGCCAGAGGTGGATGAACGCAGTGCCCTTATTTGGGTGTAGGGCCTGATCAGAGCCTGGAGGTACTGAGGTGCCGTTCCCCTCACAGCTCCGTAGGCAAGCACCATGGTCTTGTAGCGGATGCGAGCTTCAACTGGAAGCCAGTGGAGAGAGCGGAGGAGCGGGGTGACGTGAGAGAACTTGGGAAGGTTGAACACTAGACGGGCTGCGGCGTTCTGGATGAGTTGTAGGGGTTTAATGGCACAGGCAGGGAGCCCAGCAAACAGCGAGTTGCAGTAATCCAGACGGGAGATGACAAGTGCCTGGATTAGGACCTGCGCCGCTTCCTGTGTGAGGCAGGGTCGTACTCTGCGGATGTTGTAGAGCATGAACCTACAGGAACGGGCCACCGTCTTGATGTTAGTTGAGAACGACAGGGTGTTGTCCAGGATCACGCCAAGGTTCTTAGCGCTCTGGGAGGAGGACACAATGGAGTTGTCAACCGTGATGGCGAGATCATGGAACGGGCAGTCCTTCCCGGGAGGAAGAGCAGCTCCGTCTTGCCGAAGTTCAGCTTGAGGTGGTGATCCGTCATCCACACTGATATGTCTGCCAGACATGCAGAGATGCGATTCGCCACCTGGTCATCAGAAGGGGGAAAGGAGAAGATTAATTGTGTGTCGTCTGCATAGCAATGATAGGAGAGACCATGTGAGGTTATGACAGAGCCAAGTGACTTGGTGTATAGCGAGAATAGGAGAGGGCCTAGAACAGAGCCCTGGGGGACACCAGTGGTGAGAGTGCGTGGTGAGGAGACAGATTCTCGCCACGCCACCTGGTAGGAGCGACCTGTCAGGTAGGACGCAATCCAAGCGTGGGCCGCGCCAGAGATGCCCAACTCGGAGAGGGTGGAGAGGAGGATCTGATGGTTCACAGTATCGAAGGCAGCCGATAGGTCTAGAAGGATGAGAGCAGAGGAGAGAGAGTTAGCTTTAGCGGTGCGGAGCGCCTCCGTGATACAGAGAAGAGCAGTCTCAGTTGAATGACTAGTCTTGAAACCTGACTGATTTGGATCAAGAAGGTCATTCTGAGAGAGATAGCGGGAGAGCTGACCAAGGACGGCACGTTCAAGAGTTTTGGAGAGAAAAGAAAGAAGGGATACTGGTCTGTAGTTGTTAACATCGGAGGGATCGAGTGTAGGTTTTTTCAGAAGGGGTGCAACTCTCGCTCTCTTGAAGACGGAAGGGACGTAGCCAGCGGTCAGGGATAAGTTGATGAGCGAGGTGAGGTAAGGGAGAAGGTCTCCGGAAATGGTCTGGAGAAGAGAGGAGGGGATAGGGTCGAGCGGGCAGGTTGTTGGGCGGCCGGCCGTCACAAGACGCGAGATTTCATCTGGAGAGAGAGGGAGAAAGAGGTCAGAGCACAGGGTAGGGCAGTGTGAGCAGAACCAGCAGTGTCGTTTGACTTAGCAAACGAGGATCGGATGTCGTCGACCTTCTTTTCAAAATGGTTGACGAAGTCATCTGCAGAGAGGGAGGAGGGGGAGGAGGATTCAGGAGGGAGGAGAAGGTGGCAAAGAGCTTCCTAGGGTTAGAGGCAGATGCTTGAAATTTAGAGTGGTAGAAAGTGGTTTTAGCAGCAGAGACAGAGGAGGAAAATGTAGAGAGGAGGGAGCGAAAGGATGCCAGGTCCGCAGGGAGGCGAGTTTTCCTCCATTTCCGCTCGGCTGCCCGGAGCCCTGTTCTGTGAGCTCGCAATGAGTCGTCAAGCCACGGAGCGGGAGGGGAGGACCGAGCCGGCCTGGAAGATAGGGGACATAGAGAGTCAAAGGATGCAGAAAGGGAGGAGAGGAGCGTTGAGGAGGCAGAATCAGGAGATAGGTTGGAGAAGGTTTGAGCAGAGGGAAGAGATGATAGGATGGAAGAGGAGAGAGTAGCGGGGGAGAGAGAGCGAAGGTTGGGACGGCGCGATACCATCCGAGTAGGGGCAGTGTGGGAAGTGTTGGATGAGAGCGAGAGGGAAAAGGATACAAGGTAGTGGTCGGAGACTTGGAGGGGAGTTGCAATGAGGTTAGTGGAAGAACAGCATCTAGTAAAGATGAGGTCGAGCGTATTGCCTGCCTTGTGAGTAGGGGGGGGGAAGGTGAGAGGGTGAGGTCAAAAGAGGAGAGGAGTGGAAAGAAGGAGGCAGAGAGGAATGAGTCAAAGGTAGACGTGGGGAGGTTAAAGTCGCCCAGAACTGTGAGAGGTGAGCCGTCCTCAGGAAAGGAGCTTATCAATGCATCAAGCTCATTGATGAACTCTCCGAGGGGACCTGGAGGGCGATAAATTTACATTTACATTTACATTTAAGTCATTTAGCAGACGCTCTTATCCAGAGCGACTTACAAATTGGTGCATTCACCTTATGACATCCAGTGGGACAGTCACTTAACAATAGTGCATCTAAAACTTAGGGGGGGTGGGGTGAGAGGGATTACTTAACCTATCCTAGGTATTCCTTAAAGAGGTGGGGTTTCAGGTGTCTCCGGAAGGTGGTGATTGACTCCGCTGTCCTGGCGTCGTGAGGGAGTTTGTTCCACCATTGGGGGGGCCAGGGCAGCGAACAGTTTTGACTGGGCTGAGCGGGAGCTGTACTTCCTCAGTGGTAGGGAGGCGAGCAGGCCAGAGGTGGATGAACGCAGTGCCCTTGTTTGGGTGTAGGGCCTGATCAGAGCCTGGAGGTACTGAGGTGCCGTTCCCCTCACAGCTCCGTAGGCAAGCACCATGGTCTTGATAAGGATGTTAAGCTTGAAAGGGCTGGTAACTGTGACAGCATGAAATTCAAAGGAGGCGATAGACAGATGGGTAAGGGGAGAAAGAGAGAATGACCACTTGGGAGAGATAAGGATCCCGATGCCACCACCCCGCTGACCAGAAGCTCTCGGGGTGTGCGAGAACACGTGGGCGGATGAAGAGAGAGCAGTAGGAGTAGCAGTGTTATCTGTGGTGATCCATGTTTCTGTCAGTGCCAAGAAGTCGAGGGACTGGAGGGAGGCATAGGCTGAGATGAACTCTGCCTTGTTGGCCGCAGATCGGCAGTTCCAGAGGCTACCGGAGACCTGGAACTCCACGTGGGTCGTGCGCGCTGGGACCACCAGATTAGGGTGGCAGCGGCCACGCGGTGTGGAGCGTTTGTATGGTCTGTGCAGAGAGGAGAGAACAGGGATAGACAGACACATAGTTGACAGGCTACAGAAGAGGCTACGCTAATGCAAGGAGATTGGAATGACAAGTGGACTACACGTCTCGAATGTTCAGAAAGTTAAGCTTACGTAGCAAGAATCTTATTGACTAAAATGATTAAAATGATACAGTACTGCTGAAGTAGGCTAGCTGGCAGTGGCTGCGTTGTTGACTTTGTAGGCTAGCTGGCAGTGGCTGCGTTGTTGACACTACACTAATCAAGTCGTTCCGTTGAGTGTAATAGTTTCTACAGTGCTGCTATTCGGGGGCTAGCTAGCTAGCTAGCAGTGTTGATTACGTTACGTTGCGTTAAAAGAACGACAATAGCTGGCTAGCTAACCTAGAAAATCGCTCTAGACTACACAATTATCTTTGATACACAGACGGCTATGTAGCTAGCTATGTAGCTAGCTACGATCAAACAAATCAAACCTATTTCCTGTGTTATATTCCCTCTTCCTTTTCTGTGTCCCTCCTTCAGAGAATCAGACACAGTCATCTCACCAGGAGACCCCCTCTGTTAAAGTGCTCTAATATAAATCCTCACTCTTGGCATTAACATTAAGAAGAAGAAGTGTTACAGTAATTCAGGACATCTGACTCAGTCGCTCTGTTTTTATTATGTTCTATCCACACAAACTGTTTTTAGAACAGACGATTGATTGAAGCTGTATCGGATTCATCGAGTAGTTAAATGACCCAAGTTCCCCAAAAAGGTCAGGCATTAGACGTGTGATTTGCCATCATCATACAGGCACACAGTGTATTTAGGCTGAGGAGCGACTCCCAATGTGAGTCCAAAATTACACCCTATTATGGGCCCTCGTCAAATGTAGTGCACTACGGTATATAGATACAGGAAGTAGGGTGCCATTTGAGACAGACCGGTGCTGTGTGATAAACCCCCCCCCCTCCCCTCCCCCCACTACTTCTAAATGTGGTTTCATCTGAATGTACATAGCATTCAGATGACTCTTGACATTAACGATGAGATGTGTTACACGAAGACAAACACAGCCATGATGGGACAGACCTCGTTCAGGGACGGACTGGGACTAGAACACCTCTAACACCTCTAACACACCGGGCTATTTGCTTCCCTGAGGCACCACCCACCAATAATTATATATATTTTTTAAATGCAATTTAGATTTTAAGATGGACCAGCCCATCTGGCATTTGCCGAAACTGCCCAATGACCAGTTCATTTCTGACGTTGTTTGGTAATATTTCATAACGGATGTATAGATATAAATGAAATAAAAAGCATTTCTGAAAAGAGGATTGATATAGAAAAGGATTTGTGTAAATAGAGTCACTTTGAGGTGGCAGGTTGGGACAGTAACTGAAAAGGTCACTAGTTCAAGTCCCTGAGCTGACAAGATGAAAAGTCTGCTGATGTGCTGTTAAGCAAGGCACTTAACCCCTAAATTCCTCTAGGGTTGATGTTGGTAATGGCAGACCCAGGTCGTGACCCCACTCTCAGGGGGGAGTCGGAATATGCAACAACAACAAAAACACATTTCCAATTCACACTTGTACATGTGTAAAATAGGACAAATATAGGCACCCACGAAATTAATATGCACAATTATTGGCACCCTTGATGAAGATTTTTTTTTAAAGCTATATAATAGATCATACAAACCCTGAGCTATATTATATTACATTATATTATATTATATTATATTATATTGTATTATATTATATTACATTGTATTATATTATATTATATTATATTATATTATTTTATATTATATTATATTATATTATATTACATTGTATTATATTATATTGTATTGTATTATATGATATTATATTATATTATAGTATATTACATTATATTATATGATATTACATTATATTATAGTATATTACATTATATTATATTATAGTATATTACATTATATTATATTATATTATATGATATTACATTATATTATATTATATGATATAAAAACAATGGGAAATTACATAATTTTATACTAATACAATTTCTCAGATAAAAATATATTGTTTAACAAGTACTATTTATTTTCTTCTCAAAAATATAGGTGTCAAAAATATTGGTTAAAGATGCTTATAAATAAAATAGTCAACTCTCTACCCATCACAACGTTGATCATTCCCATTAACAGGTAGTCCAAACGTATTGAAACTATGTATGACTGGACAATATACTGCTCGTATGTTTTCACTGTTGCTGGGTCAGGGCAGCCTAGTGGTTAGAGTGGAGGGGCGGCAGGGTAGCCTAGTGGTTAGAGTGGAGGGGCGGCAGGGCAGCCTAGTGGTTAGAGTGGAGGGGCGGCAGGGTAGTCTAGTGGTTAGAGTGGAGGGGCGGCAGGGTAGCCTAGTGGTTAGAGTGGAGGGGCGGCAGGGTAGTCTAGTGGTTAGAGTGGAGGGGCGGCAGGGTAGCCTAGTGGTTAGAGTGGAGGGGCGGCAGGGTAGCCTAGTGGTTAGAGTGGAGGGGCGGCAGGGCAGCCTAGTGGTTAGAGTGGAGGGGCGGCAGGGTAGCCTAGTGGTTAGAGTGGAGGGGCGGCAGGGCAGCCTAGTGGTTAGAGGGAGGGGCGGCAGGGTAGCCTAGTGGTTAGAGTGGAGGGGCGGCAGAGTAGCCTAGTGGTTAGAGTGGAGGGGCGGCAGGGTAGCCTAGTGGTTAGAGTGGAGGGGCGGCAGGGCAGCCTAGTGGTTAGAGTGGAGGGGTGGCAGGGTAGCCTAGTGGTTAGAGTGGAGGGGCGGCAGGGTAGCCTAGTGGTTAGAGTGGAGGGGCGGCAGGGTAGCCTAGTGGTTAGAGTGGAGGGGCGGCAGGGTAGCCTAGTGGTTAGAGCGTTGGACTAGTAGCCGAAAGGTTGCACGTTCTTATCCCCGAGCTGACAAGGTACAAATCTGTCGTTCTGCCCCTGAACAGGCAGTTAACCCACTGTTCCTAGGCTGTCATTGAAAATAATAATTTGTTCTAAACTGACTTGCCTGGTTAAATAAAGGTTTACATAAAAGTAGTGTGCTTTCTGTCTGTCTTGTGGTCGTGTTTATACAAAGCATGGCCTGGGAAAACGGTCCAACTGTTCTATCAGAAACATAACAAAACCAGACCACGCTGTGTTCTTAGGTTGTTGTGTTCTGATTTCAGCACTTTCAGTCTTGATTTGTTTTTGAATTCATTTATGTGTTTATGTAGAAATTGAGGCTTGCAGCTTTGTTGGGTTTAATATAACCATTTAGCCTGCTCTCTCTGCTCCCTGACACTGTTATGATGTTGGCCCATATAGGTCATCTACTGCTGCAGTTCTCGACCAGTTATCTAACCGGTCAGATGGTGTGTGAGTGAGAGTGAGTGAGTGAGTGAGTGAGTGAGTGAGTGAGTGAGTGAGTGAGTGAGTGAGTGAGTGAGTGAGAGAGAGAGAAAGAGAGAGAGAGAGAGAGAGAGAGAGAGAGATAGAGAGAGAGAGAGAGAGAGAGGCAGTTAGAGAGATAGAAAGAACAGGAGGGGGTTTGAGAGAGATAGACCTGAGACAGGAGAGAGAACGAGAGAGCAGAGGCAGAGAGGGGAGGGAGAGATGGGCCTAATACAGAGACACAGAGAGAGAGAGAGAGAGAGAGAGAGAGAGAGAGAGAGAGAGAGAGAGAGAGAGAGAGAGAGAGAGAGAGAGAGAGAGAGAGAGAGAGAGAGAGAGAGAGAGAGACATGGGCCTACAACAGAGACAGAGAGAGAGAGACAGAGAGAGAGAGAGAGAGAGAGAGAGAGAGAGAGAGAGAGAGAGAGAGAGAGAGAGAGAGAGAGAGAGAGAGAGAGAGAGAGAGAGAGAGAGAGAGAGAGAGATGGGCCCACTACAGAGTGAGAGAGAGAGAGAGAGAGAGAGAGAGAGAGAGAGAGAGAGAGAGAGAGAGAGAGAGAGAGAGAGAGAGAGAGAGAGAGAGAGAGAGATATGGGCCTTCTTCATAGAGAGAGAGGGAGAGAGGCACATAGAGAGAGCAATAGATTAAGAGAGAGGGAGAGCTAAAGAGAGAGAGAGAGAGAGAGAGAGAGAGAGGAAGAGGAAGAGGAAGAGAGAGGAAGAGCTGGATAGATGAGTTGGCAGTGGTAAAGGAGGAGATAGATAACCAGAGGTTAGTGGTAGAGGAGGAGGTAGAGGAGGAGGTAGATAACCAGAGGTTAGTGGTAGAGGAGGTAGATAACCAGAGGTTAATGGTAGAGGGGGAGGTAGAGGAAGAGGTAGAGGAGGAGGTAGATAACCAGAGGTTAGTGGTAGAGGAGGAGGTAGAGGAGGAGGTAGATAACCAGAGGTCAGTGGTAGAGGAGGAGGTAGAGGAGAAGGTAGATAACCAGAGGTCAGTGGTAGAGGAGGAGGTAGAGGAGGAGGTAGAGGAGGAGGTAGATAACCAGAGGTTAGTGGTAGAGGAGGAGGTAGAGGAGGAGGTAGATAACCAGAGGTTAGTGGTAGAGGAGGAGGTAGGGAGGAGGTAGAGGAGGTAGATAACCAGAAGGTTAGTGGTAGAGGAGGAGGTAGATAACCAGAGGTTAGTGGTAGAGGAGGAGGTAGAGGAGGAGGTAGAGGAGGAGGTAGAGGAGGAGGTAGATAACCAGAGGTTAGTGGTAGAGGAGGAGGTAGAGGAGGAGGTAGAGGAGGAGGTAGATAACCAGAGGGTTAGTGGTAGAGGAGGAGGTAGATAACCAGAGGTTAGTGGTAGAGGAGGAGGTAGAGGAGGAGGTAGATAACCAGAGGTTAGTGGTAGAGGAGGAGGTAGAGGAGGAGGTAAAGGAGGAGGTAGATAACCAGAGGTTAGTGGTAGAGGAGGATGTAGAAGAGGAGGTAAAGGAGGAGGTAGAGGAGGAGGTGGTCCTTCTGTAGCTCAGTTGGTAGAGCATGGCGCTTGTAACGCCAGGGTAGTGGGTTCGATCCCCGGGACCACCCATACGTTGAATGTATGCACACATGACTGTAAGTCGCTTTGGATAAAAGCGTCTGCTAAATGGCATATATTATTATTATTATTATTAGATAACCAGAGGTTAGTGGTAGAGGAGGAGGTAGAAGAGGAGGTAAAGGAGGAGGTAGATAACCAGAGGTTAGTGGTAGAGGAGGAGGTAGTGGAGGAGGTAGATAACCAGAGGTTAGCAGTAGAGGAGGAGGTAGAGGAGGAGGTAAAGGAGGAGGTAGATAACCAGAGGTTAGCGGTAGAGGAGGAGGTAGAGGAGGAGGTAAAGGTGGAGGTAGACAACCAGAGGTTAGCGGTAGAGGAGGAGGTAGAGGAGGAGGTAGAGGAGGAGGTAGATAACCAGAGGTCAGTGGTAGAGGAGGAGGTAGAGGAGGAGGTAGAGGAGGAGGTACATAACCAGAGGTCAGTAGTAGAGGAGGAGGTAGAGGAGGATATAGATAACCAGAGGTCAGTGGTAGAGGAGGAGATAGAGGAGGTGGTAGAGGAGGTGGTAGATGAGGAGGTAGAGGAGGAGGTAGAGGAGGATATAGATAACCAGAGGTCAATGGTAGAGGAGGAGGTAGAGGAGGTGGTAGATGAGGAGGTAGAGGAGGAGGTAGAGGAGGAGGTAGAGGAGGAGATAGATAACCAGAGGTTAGAGGTAGAGGAGGAGGTAGATAACCAGAGGTCAGTGGTAGAGGAGGAGGTAGAGGAGGAGGTAGATAACCAGAGCTTAGTGGTAGAGGAGGAGGTACATAACCAGAGGTCAGTAGTAGAGGAGGAGGTAGAGGAGGAGGTAGATAACCAGAGGTCAGTAGTAGAGGAGGAGGTAGAGGAGGAGGTAGATAACCAGAGGTCAGTAGTAGAGGAGGAGGTAGAGGAGGAGGTACATAACCAGAGGTCAGTAGTAGAGGAGGAGGTAGAGGAGGAGGTAGATAACCAGAGGTCAGTAGTAGAGGAGGAGGTAGAGGAGGAGGTACATAACCAGAGGTCAGTAGTAGAGGAGGAGGTAGAGGAGGAGGTAGATAACCAGAGGTCAGTAGTAGAGGAGGAGGTAGATGAGGAGGTAGAGGAGGAGGTAGATAACCAGAGGTCAGTGGTAGAGGCGGTAGAGGAGGATATAGAGGAGGTGGTAGAGGGGGAGGTAGATAACCAGAGGTCAGTGGTAGAGGAGGAGGTAGATAACCAGAGGTCAGTGGTAGAGGCGGTAGAGGAGGATATAGAGGAGGTGGTAGAGGGGGAGGTAGATAACCAGAGGTCAGTGGTAGAGGAGGAGGTAGAGGAGGAGATAGAGGAGGTGGTAGATGAGGAGGTAGAGGTGGAGGTAGATCACCAGAGGTTAGTGGTAGAGGAGGATATAAAGGAGGAGGTAGAGGAGGAGGTAGATAACCAGAGGTCAGTGGTAGAGGAGGAGGTAGAGGAGGTGGTTGATGAAGAGGTAGAGGAGGAGGTAGAGGAGGAGGTAGATCACCAGAGTTTAGTGGTAGAGGAGGTGGTAGAGGAGGAGGTAGAGGAGGAGGTAGATAACCAGAGGTTAGTGGTAGAGTAGGAGGTAGAGGAGGAGGTAGAGGAGGAGGTAGATAACCAGAGGTCAATGGTAGAGGAGGTGGTAGAGGAGGTAGAGGAGGAGGTAGAGGAGGAGGTAGAGGAGGAGGTAGAGGAGGTCGTAGAGGAGGAGACGGTGGAGGAGGTAAATAACCAGAGGTCAATGGTAGAGGAGGTGGTAGAGGAGGAGGTGGAGGAGGTGGTAGAGGAGGAGGTAGATCACCAGAGGTCAGTGGTAGAGGAGGTGGTAGAGGAGGAGGTGGAGGAGGTGGTAGATGAGGAGGTAGAGGAGGAGGTAGAGGAGGTAGTAGAGGAGGAGGTAGATCACCAGAGGTCAGTGGTAGAGGAGGTGGTAGAGGAGGAGGTGGAGGAGGTGGTAGATGAGGAGGTAGAGGAGGAGGTAGAGGAGGAGGTAGAGGAGGAGGTAGATCACCAGAGGTTAGTGGTAGAGGAGGTGGTAGAGGAGGAGATAGAGGAGGAGGTAGATAACCAGAGGTTAGTGGTAGAGGAGGAGGTAGTGGAGGAGGTAAATAACCAGAGGTCAATGGTAGAGGAGGTGGTAGAGGAGGAGGTGGAGGAGGTGGTAGAGGAGGAGGTAGAGGAGGAGGTAGAGGAGGCGGTAGAGGAGGAGGTAGAGGAGTAGACGGTGGAGGAGGTAAATAACCAGAGGTCAATGGTAGAGGAGGTGGTAGAGGAGGAGGTGGAGGAGGTGGTAGAGGAGGAGGTAGATCACCAGAGGTCAGTGGTAGAGGAGGTGGTAGAGGAGGAGGTGGAGGAGGTGGTAGATGAGGAGGTAGAGGAGGAGGTAGAGGAGGTGGTAGAGGAGGAGGTAGATCACCAGAGGTTAGTGGTAGAGGAGGTGGTAGAGGAGGAGGTAGAGGAGGAGGTAGATAACCAGAGGTTAGTGGTAAAGGAGGAGGTAGAGGAGGAGGTAGATCACCAGAGGTTAGTGGTAGAGGAGGTGGTAGAGGAGGAGGTAGAGGAGGAGGTAGATAACCAGAGGTTAGTGGTAAAGGAGGAGGTAGAGGAGGAGGTAGATAACCAGAGGTTAGTGGTAGAGGAGGAGGTAGAGGAGGAGGTAGAGGAGGAGGTAGAGGAGGAGGTAGATAACCAGAGGTTAGTGGTAGAGGAGGAGGTAGAGGAGGAGGTAGAGGAGGAGGTAGATAACCAGAGGGTTAGTGGTAGAGGAGGAGGTAGATAACCAGAGGTTAGTGGTAGAGGAGGAGGTAGAGGAGGAGGTAGATAACCAGAGGTTAGTGGTAGAGGAGGAGGTAGAGGAGGAGGTAAAGGAGGAGGTAGATAACCAGAGGTTAGTGGTAGAGGAGGATGTAGAAGAGGAGGTAAAGGAGGAGGTAGAGGAGGAGGTGGTCCTTCTGTAGCTCAGTTGGTAGAGCATGGCGCTTGTGACGCCAGGGTAGTGGGTTCGATCCCCGGGACCACCCATACGTTGAATGTATGCACACATGACTGTAAGTCGCTTTGGATAAAAGCGTCTGCTAAATGGCATATATTATTATTATTATTATTAGATAACCAGAGGTTAGTGGTAGAGGAGGAGGTAGAAGAGGAGGTAAAGGAGGAGGTAGATAACCAGAGGTTAGTGGTAGAGGAGGAGGTAGTGGAGGAGGTAGATAACCAGAGGTTAGCGGTAGAGGAGGAGGTAGAGGAGGAGGTAAAGGAGGAGGTAGATAACCAGAGGTTAGCGGTAGAGGAGGAGGTAGAGGAGGAGGTAAAGGAGGAGGTAGACAACCAGAGGTTAGCGGTAGAGGAGGAGGTAGAGGAGGAGGTAGAGGAGGAGGTAGATAACCAGAGGTCAGTGGTAGAGGAGGAGGTAGAGGAGGAGGTAGAGGAGGAGGTACATAACCAGAGGTCAGTAGTAGAGGAGGAGGTAGAGGAGGATATAGATAACCAGAGGTCAGTGGTAGAGGAGGAGATAGAGGAGGTGGTAGAGGAGGTGGTAGATGAGGAGGTAGAGGAGGAGGTAGAGGAGGATATAGATAACCAGAGGTCAGTGGTAGAGGAGGAGGTAGAGGAGGTGGTAGATGAGGAGGTAGAGGAGGAGGTAGAGGAGGAGGTAGAGGAGGAGATAGATAACCAGAGGTTAGAGGTAGAGGAGGAGGTAGATAACCAGAGGTCAGTGGTAGAGGAGGAGGTAGAGGAGGAGGTAGATAACCAGAGCTTAGTGGTAGAGGAGGAGGTACATAACCAGAGGTCAGTAGTAGAGGAGGAGGTAGAGGAGGAGGTAGATAACCAGAGGTCAGTAGTAGAGGAGGAGGTAGAGGAGGAGGTAGATAACCAGAGGTCAGTAGTAGAGGAGGAGGTAGAGGAGGAGGTACATAACCAGAGGTCAGTAGTAGAGGAGGAGGTAGAGGAGGAGGTAGATAACCAGAGGTCAGTAGTAGAGGAGGAGGTAGAGGAGGAGGTACATAACCAGAGGTCAGTAGTAGAGGAGGAGGTAGAGGAGGAGGTAGATAACCAGAGGTCAGTAGTAGAGGAGGAGGTAGATGAGGAGGTAGAGGAGGAGGTAGATAACCAGAGGTCAGTGGTAGAGGCGGTAGAGGAGGATATAGAGGAGGTGGTAGAGGGGGAGGTAGATAACCAGAGGTCAGTGGTAGAGGAGGAGGTAGATAACCAGAGGTCAGTGGTAGAGGCGGTAGAGGAGGATATAGAGGAGGTGGTAGAGGGGGAGGTAGATAACCAGAGGTCAGTGGTAGAGGAGGAGGTAGAGGAGGAGATAGAGGAGGTGGTAGATGAGGAGGTAGAGGTGGAGGTAGATCACCAGAGGTTAGTGGTAGAGGAGGATATAAAGGAGGAGGTAGAGGAGGAGGTAGATGAGGTGGTTGATGAAGAGGTAGAGGAGGAGGTAGAGGAGGAGGTAGATCACCAGAGTTTAGTGGTAGAGGAGGTGGTAGAGGAGGAGGTAGAGGAGGAGGTAGATAACCAGAGGTTAGTGGTAGAGGAGGAGGTAGAGGAGGAGGTAGAGGAGGAGGTAGATAACCAGAGGTCAATGGTAGAGGAGGAGGTAGAGGAGGTGGTTGATGAAGAGGTAGAGGAGGAGGTAGAGGAGGAGGTAGATCACCAGAGTTTAGTGGTAGAGGAGGTGGTAGAGGAGGAGGTAGAGGAGGAGGTAGATAACCAGAGGTTAGTGGTAAAGGAGGAGGTAGAGGAGGAGGTAGATCACCAGAGGTTAGTGGTAGAGGAGGTGGTAGAGGAGGAGGTAGAGGAGGAGGTAGATAACCAGAGGTTAGTGGTAGAGGAGGAGGTAGAGGAGGAGGTAGAGGAGGAGGTAGATAACCAGAGGTCAATGGTAGAGGAGGTGGTAGAGGAGGAGGTGGAGGAGGTGGTAGAGGAGGAGGTAGAGGAGGAGGTAGAGGAGGAGGTAGAGGAGGTGGTAGAGGAGGAGGTAGAGGAGGAGGTAGAGGAGGTCGTAGAGGAGGAGACGGTGGAGGAGGTAAATAACCAGAGGTCAATGGTAGAGGAGGTGGTAGAGGAGGAGGTGGAGGAGGTGGTAGAGGAGGAGGTACATCACCAGAGGTCAGTGGTAGATAGAGGAGGTGGTAGAGGAGGAGGTGGAGGAGGTGGTAGATGAGGAGGTAGAGGAGGAGGTAGAGGAGGTAGTAGAGGAGGAGGTAGATCACCAGAGGTCAGTGGTAGAGGAGGTGGTAGAGGAGGATATAGAGGAGGTGGTAGATGAGGAGGTAGAGGAGGAGGTAGAGGAGGAGGTAGATCACCAGAGGTTAGTGGTAGAGGAGGTGGTAGAGGAGGAGGTAGAGGAGGAGGTAGATAACCAGAGGTTAGTGGTAGAGGAGGAGGTAGTGGAGGAGGTAAATAACCAGAGGTCAATGGTAGAGGAGGTGGTAGAGGAGGAGGTGGAGGAGGTGGTAGAGGAGGAGGTAGAGGAGGAGGTAGAGGAGGTGGTAGAGGAGGAGGTAGAGGAGGAGGTAGAGGAGGTCGTAGAGGAGGAGACGGTGGAGGAGGTAAATAACCAGAGGTCAATGGTAGAGGAGGTGGTAGAGGAGGAGGTGGAGGAGGTGGTAGAGGAGGAGGTAGATCACCAGAGGTCAGTGGTAGAGGAGGTGGTAGAGGAGGAGGTGGAGGAGGTGGTAGATGAGGAGGTAGAGGAGGAGGTAGAGGAGGTGGTAGAGGAGGAGGTAGATCACCAGAGGTCAGTGGTAGAGGAGGTGGTAGAGGAGGAGGTGGAGGAGGTGGTAGATGAGGAGGTAGAGGAGGAGGTAGAGGAGGAGGTAGAGGAGGAGGTAGATCACCAGAGGTTAGTGGTAGAGGAGGTGGTAGAGGAGGAGGTAGAGGAGGAGGTAGATAACCAAAGGTTAGTGGTAAAGGAGGAGGTAGAGGAGGAGGTAGATCACCAGAGGTTAGTGGTAGAGGAGGTGGTAGAGGAGGAGGTAGAGGAGGAGGTAGATAACCAGAGGTTAGTGGTAAAGGAGGAGGTAGAGGAGGAGGTAGATCACCAGAGGTTAGTGGTAGAGGAGGTGGTAGAGGAGGAGGTAGAGGAGGAGGTAGATAACCAGAGGTTAGTGGTAAAGGAGGAGGTAGAGGAGGAGGTAGATAACCAGAGGTTAGTGGTAGAGGAGGAGGTAGATAAACAGAGATCAGTGGTAGAGGGGGAGGTAGAGGAGGAGGTAGAGGAGGTAGATAACCAGAGGTTAGTGGTAGAGGAGGAGGTAGAGGAGGAGGTAGAGGAGGAGGTAGATAACCAGAGGTTAGTGGTAGAGGAGGAGGTAGTGGAGGAGGTAAATAACCAGAGGTCAGTGGTAGAGGAGGAGGTGGTAGAGGAGGAGGTAGATAACCAGAGGTCAGTGGTAGAGGAGAAGGTAGAGGAGGAGGTAGAGGAGGTGGTAGATGAGGAGGTAGAGGAGGAGGTAGAGGAGGAGGTAGATCACCAGAGGTTAGTGGTAGAGGAGGTGGTAGATGAGGAGGTAGATAACCAGAGGTTAGTGGTAGAGGAGGAGGTACATAACCAGAGGTCAGTGGTAGAGGAGGTGGTAGAGGAGGAGGTGGAGGAGGTGGTAGAGGAGGAGGTAGATAACCAGAGGTCAGTGGTAGAGGAGGAGGTAGAGGAGGAGGTAGATAACCAGAGGTCAGTGGTAGAGGAGGTAGAGGAGGATATAGAGGAGGTGGTAGAGGAGGAGGTAGATTACCAGAGGTCAGTGGTAGAGGAGGTGGTAGATGAGGAGGTAGAGGAGGAGGTAGATAACCAGAGGTCAGTGGTAGAGGAGGAGGTAGAGGAGGAGGTAGATAACCAGAGGTCAGTGGTAGAGGAGGAGGTAGAGGAGGCGGTAGATAACCAGAGGTCAGTGGTAAAGGAGGAGGTAGATAACCAGAGGTTAGTGGTAGAGGAGGAGGTAGTGGAGGAGGTAGATAACCAGAGGTTAGTGGTAGAGGAGGAGGTAGTGGAGGAGGTAGATAACCAGAGGTTAGCACATTGTTATTTCTGGCCAGACACATCACAACAGGGTCCCAAATACCACATACAGCTCTCCCTCTCTCCCCTCCCTCCTCTCCTCCCTCTCTCCCCTCCCTATTCTCCTCCCTCTCTCCCCTCCCTCCTCTCCTCCCTCTCTCCCCTCCCTCCTCTCCCCCTTCTCTCCCCTCCCTTTTTTCTCTTTCCCCCTTCAAGGACTAGGGCTGTGTACTCTCCTCCCTCTTTTCTCCCCCTCTCCCCTGCCTCCTCTTCCCTCTCTCCCCTCTTTCACCTGCCTCCTCTCCCCTCTCTCCTCTCCCCCTCTCTGTCTCCCCCCCTCCCCCTCTTTCCCCTGCCTCCTCTCCCCTCCCCCTCTCTCCCCCCTGTCTCCTCTCCCCTGCCTCCCCTCTCCCCTCTCTCTCTCCCCCTGTCTCCTCTCCCCTGCCTCCTCTTCCCTCTCTCCCCCTCTTTCCACTACCTCCTCTCCACCCTGTCTCCTCTCCCCTCTCCCCTGCCTCCTCTCCTCTCCCTCCCCTGTCTCCCTCTCCCCCTCTCTCCCCTGCCTCCTCGTCCCTCCCTCCTCCCTTCTCTCTGTAGTAATACAGTTCTCTCTGGGCTGGGGCTGTTTACTCTCCTCCCTCTTTCTCTCTCTCTCTCCCTCCCCCTCCTGTCCTCCCCCTCTCGCTAGCTCTTCTCTCCCTCTAGGTAGTGTTTTTAAGACTAGGTGTTTACTCTTCTCCTTTCCATTCTCTCTCTCCTGCTGTCTTTTCTCTCCCCTCTCTCCTCCCCCTGTCTTTTCTCTCCCCTCTCTCCTCCCCCTGTCTTTTCTCTCCCCTCTCTCCTCCCCCTGTCTTTTCTCTCCCCTCTCTCCTCCCCCTGTCTTTTCTCTCCCCTCTCTCCCGTTGCTCAAATGATCAGCAAACCTGGTTTCAAGGAACAGATAAACCAACCCCTCACTACGCCTCTCCCCTATTTGTCCTACAGTAGATAGTTAGTGTGTATGTATTAATATGTAGATTGATGTAGCTGGCCTTGTCTATTAATGTTCTGTATTGTCATGTTTCATGTTCTGTGTGGACCCCAGGAAGAGTAGCTGCTGATATGACAACAGCTAATGCGGATCCTAAAAAAACATCAAGATGTCAACTCCAATGTTCCCATGTATCCTGCCTGAGTCAGTAGTAAACACCCTGGCAGTGTCATCCCAGAGCAGAGATAAACACGGCCTATGAGGAGGGAGGAACACATGCAAACAGAGAGAGGGGGGAGAGGTAGAGGGAAAGACAAAGCCAGGGAGAGAGAAGGGAGAGAGGTCAGGGAGGGGGATAGGTGAGTGGGGTCAAGAGAGAGAGGGAGAGGTAGAGGGAAAGACAAAGCCAGGGAGAGAGAAGGGAGAGGTGAGTGGGGTCAAGAGAGAGAGGGAGAGGTAGAGGGAAAGACAAAGCCAGGGAGAGAGAAGGGAGAGGGAGAGGTGAGTGGGGTCAAGAGAGAGAGGGAGAGGTAGAGGGAAAGACAAAGCCAGGGAGAGAGAAGGGAGCGAGGTCAGGGAGGGAGAGGTGAGTAGGGTCAAGAGAGAGAGGGAGAGGTAGAGGGAAAGACAAAGCCAGGGAGAGAGAAGGGAGAGAGGTCAGGGAGGGAGAGGTGAGTAGGGTCAAGAGAGAGAGGGAGAGGGGGAGGAGAGAGACAGACCATTAGAAGATTGATCGATTCATTATTGCATAGATTGACCCATTTTGACAAGTTCTAAGAATGTTACACATACAGGAAGAAGGGTTCCTGGGAAATATGTCTTGAAAGGTGCATCTGTTAAATAATGTCTGCATCCCAAATAGTGACATATTCCCTATGAGTCCTGGTCAGATGTAGTGAAGGGGAATGTAGTGTCCTCTGAAGGGGAAAGGTAGTGTCCTCTGAAGGGGAAAGGTAGTCCACTCTGAAGGGGAAAGGTAGTCCACTCTGAAGGGGAAAGGTAGTGTCCTCTGAAGGGGAAAGGTAGTGTCCTCTGATTGGGAAAGGTAGTGTCCTCTGAAGGGGAAAGGTAGTCCACTCTGAAGGGGAAAGGTAGTGTCCTCTGAAGGGGAAAGGTAGTGTCCTCTGAAGGGGAAAGGTAGTCCACTCTGAAGGGGAAAGGTAGTCCACTCTGAAGGGGGAAGGTAGTCCACTCTGAAGGGGAAAGGTAGTGTCCTCTGAAGGGGAAAGGTAGTGTCCTCTGAAGGGGAAAGGTAGTGTCCTCTGAAGGGGAAAGGTAGTCCACTCTGAAGGGGAAAGGTAGTGTCCTCTGAAGGGGAAAGGTAGTGTCCTCTGAAGGGGAAAGGTAGTGTCCTCTGAAGGGGAAAGGTAGTCACTCTGAAGGGGAAAGGTAGTCCACTCTGAAGGGGAAAGGTAGTCACTCTGAAGGGGAAAGGTAGTGTCCTCTGAAGGGGAAAGGTAGTCCACTCTGAAGGGGAAAGGTAGTGTCCTCTGAAGGGGAAAGGTAGTCCACACTGAAGGGGAAAGGTAGTCCACTCTGAAGGGGAAAGGTAGTCCACTCTGAAGGGGAAAGGTAGTGTCCTCTGAAGGGGAAAGGTAGTGTCCTCTGAAGGGGAAAGGTAGTCCACTCTGAAGGGGAAAGGTAGTCCACTCTGAAGGGGAAAGGTAGTCCACTCTGAAGGGGAAAGGTAGTCCACTCTGAAGGGGAAAGGTAGTGTCCTCTGAAGGGGAAAGGTAGTGTCCTCTGAAGGGGAAAGGTAGTGTCCTCTGAAGGGGAAAGGTAGTCCACTCTGAAGGGGAAAGGTAGTCCCCTCTGAAGGGGAAAGGTAGTGTCCTCTGAAGGGGAAAGGTAGTCCACTCTGAAGGGGAAAGGTAGTCCACTCTGAAGGGGAAAGGTAGTGTCCTCTGAAGGGGAAAGGTAGTCACTCTGAAGGGGAAAGGTAGTGTCCTCTGAAGGGGAAAGGTAGTCCACTCTGAAGGGGAAAGGTAGTCCACTCTGAAGGGGAAAGGTAGTGTCCTCTGAAGGGGAAAGGTAGTGTCCTCTGAAGGGGAAAGGTAGTGTCCTCTGAAGGGGAAAGGTAGTGTCCTCTGAAGGGGAAAGGTAGTGTCCTCTGAAGGGGAAAGGTAGTGTCCTCTGAAGGGGAAAGGTAGTCCACTCTGAAGGGGAAAGGTAGTGTCCTCTGAAGGGGAAAGGTAGTCCACTCTGAAGGGGATGCTTCATGTCACCACGCGGGTGATTACAGAACCAATAACAATCATAATTCCTTACAACCTTAGAATGAACTCTTAAATCTCCACCCGAAACAGCCAGAAGAGGACTGGCCACACCTTGGAACCTGGTTCCTCTCTAGGTTTCTTCCTAGGTTCCTGCCTTTCTAGGGACTTTTTTCATCTGGGCTTCTGCTCTGCATTGCCTTCTGTTTGGGGTTTCAGGCTGGGTTTCTGCTCTGCATTGCCTGCTGTTTGGGGTTTCAGGCTGGGTTTCTGCTCTGCATTGCCTGCTGTTTGGGGTTTCAGGCTGGGTTTCTGCTCTGCATTGCCTGCTGTTTGGGGTTTCAGGCTGGGTTTCTGCCTTCTAGGGAGTTCATCCTAGCCACTGGGCATTGCCTGCTGTTTGGGGTTTCAGGCTGGGTTTCTGCTCTACATTGCCTGCTGTTTGGGGTTTCAGGCTGGGTTTCTGCTCTGCATTGCCTGCTGTTTGGGGTTTCAGGCTGGGTTTCTGCTCTGCATTGCATGCTGTTTGGGGTTTCAGGCTGGGTTTCTGCTCTGCATTGCCTGCTGTTTGGGGTTTCAGGCTGGGTTTCTGCTCTGCATTGCCTGCTGTTTGGGGTTTCAGGCTGGGTTTCTGCTCTGCATTGCCTGCTGTTTGGGGTTTCAGGCTGGGTTTCTGCTCTGCATTGCCTGCTGTTTGGGGTTTCAGGCTGGGTTTCTGCTCTGCATTGCATGCTGTTTGGGGTTTCAGGCTGGGTTTCTGAATAGCACTTTGTGACAGCTGCTGATGTAAGAAGGGTTTTATAAAATATTGATTGATATAAAGGAAGCCTATGTCTATAATCACCTCTAGAGGTTGACTCACAGCAGTGTCTAATAGAAAGTGTTATAATAAATATATTTCATGTCAAGGTTACCGTTTACTATCCATTTTAGGTCAAACATTTTTAAATCTGCGTATTCCTCCAAAGCTCAGTTGTCCTGAGTCTGCACAACTCTGCCAGGACCAGGGATCAAGAGAGACGCTCAAGTGTTTTAGTACTATATCTCTTGACACAATGATGAAAATAATCATGGCCTCTAAACCTTCAAGCTGTATACTGGACCCTACTCCAACTAAACTACTGAAAGAGCTGCTTCCTGTGCTTGGCCCTCCTATGTTGAACATAATAAACGGCTCTCTATCCACCGGATGTGTACCAAACTCACTAAAAGTGGCAGTAATAAAGCCTCTTGAAAAAGCCAAACCTTGACCCAGAAAATATAAAAAAAACTATCGGCCTATATCAAAAATGTTTGAAAAAGCTGTTGCGCAGCAACTCACTGCCTTTCTTGAAGAAAAGCAATGTATACTAAATGCTTCAGTCTGGTTTTAGACCCCATCATAGCACTGAGACTGCACTTGTGAAGGTGGTAAATGACATTTTAATGGCGTCAGACCGAGGCTCTGCATCTGTCCTCGTGCTCCTAGACCTTAGTGCTGCTTTTGATACCGTTGATCACCACATTCTTTTGGAGAGATTGGAAACCCAAATTGGTCTACACGGACATGTTCTGGCCTGGTTTAGATCTGATCTGTCGGAAGGATATCAGTTTGTCTCTGTGAATGGTTTCTTCTCACAAATCAACTGTAAATGTCGGTTTTCCTCAAGGTTCCGTTTTAGGACCACTATTGTTTTCACTATATATTTTACCTCTTGGGGATGTAATTCGAAAACATAATGTAAACTTTCACTGCTATGCGGATGACACACAGCTGTACATTTCAGTGAAACATGGTGAGGCCCCAAAATTGCCCTCGCTAGAAGCATGTGTTTCAGACATAAGGAGGTGGATGGCTGCAAACATTATACTTTTAAACTCGGACAAAACAGACACGCTTGTTCTAGGTCCCAAGAAACAAAGAGATCTTCTGTTGAATCTGACAATTAATCTTAATGGTTGTACAGTCGTCTCAAATAAAACTGTGAAGGACCTTGGCGTTACTCTGGACCCTGATCTCTCTTTTGACGAGCATATCAAGACTGTTTCAAGGACAGCTTTTTTTCATCTACGTAACATCGCAATAATCAGAAACTTTCTGTCCAAAAATGATGCATAAAAGTTAATCCATGCTTTTGTTACTTCTAGGTTAGACTACTGTAATGCTCTACTTTCCGGCTACCCGGATAAAGCACTAAATAAACTTCAGGTAGTGCTAAATATGGTTGCTAGAATCCTGACCAGAACCCACTAAAACTCTACTAAAACCCTAAGGTTTTAGTAGAGACCATCTTACCTCGATACCCGAGAGGGCTAAGGTTTTAGTAGAGACCAACTTACCTCGATACCCGAGAGGGCTAAGGTTTGAGTAGAGACCATCTTACCTCGATACCCGAGAGGGCTAAGGTTTTAGTAGAGACCATCTTACCTCGATACCCGAGAGGGCTAAGGTTTTAGTAGAGACCATCTTACCTCGATACCCGAGAGGGCTAAGGTTTTAGTAGAGACCATCTTACCTCGATACCCGAGAGGGCTAAGGTTTTAGTAGAGACCATCTTACCTCGATACCCGAGAGGGCTAAGGTTTTAGTAGAGACCATCTTACCTCGATACCCGAGAGGGCTAAGGTTTTAGTAGAGACCATCTTACCTCGATACCCGAGAGGGCTAAGGTTTTAGTAGAGACCATCTTACCTCGATACCCGAGAGGGCTAAGGTTTTAGTAGAGACCATCTTACCTCGATACCCATGAGGGCTAAGGTTTTAGTAGAGACCATCTTACCTCGATACCCGAGAGGGCTAAGGTTTTAGTAGAGACCATCTTACCTCGATACCCGAGAGGGCTAAGGTTTTAGTAGAGACCATCTTACCTCGATACCCGAGAGGGCTAAGGTTTTAGTAGAGACCATCTTACCTCGATACCCGAGAGGGCTAAGGTTTTAGTAGAGACCATCTTACCTCGATACCCGAGAGGGCTAAGGTTTTAGTAGAGACCATCTTACCTCGATACCCGAGAGGGCTAAGGTTTTAGTAGAGACCATCTTACCTCGATACCCGAGAGGGCTAAGGTTTTAGTAGAGACCATCTTACCTCGATACCCATGAGGGCTAAGGTTTTAGTAGAGACCATCTTACCTCGATACCCGAGAGGGCTAAGGTTTTAGTAGAGACCATCTTACCTCGATACCCATGAGGGCTAAGGTTTTAGTAGAGACCATCTTACCTCGATACCCGAGAGGGCTAAGTTTTGAGTAGATTGCTGAGATCTTAACCATACCACGTGGTTAAACTCTGAGACTATCGATACCGACAGAATAAGAACAAATATTTGATACTAATTACTAGTCTGCAGCTAGGAATTATGTACCCGTGAACGCGAAGGCCGACAACCGCCAAAACATCTATTCTATAACAACATTGCTGAATGTTACTCTGAACTATCCATTCTAACCACGGCAGACCGAGAGAGAGAGCGGACAAACTCTCCAACAGAAACAAACTTTTCAACAGAGATCCCCGACGACACACTGAGCGTAAATATATATAATGATTGCAATTATCCCCGAATGAGTGAGTTCATGTGCAAAGGATTAGCATTTCAATTGTTATATTTATCAACTTTGTAGTGTCTGTTATCTCAGTCGAACCCCACTTCCTTTTTGTCCACCAAGCCGCGATGCCTGTTTATCCCACTAGGGAAACTCCACTATCATTTCCTTGTAACTATCTACTGTTTGTTTGTTTCTGCATTTCTGGGATTGTTTAGTTAGTTAATTAATTATTTAAAACAATTGATGTATGATTCATAGTGAAGACTGGGTTTGTGCAGATAACCAACAATTTACGACGTTTGGAATGAGACTAACGTGAGGTAAAGAAGAATTCATTAATTATAAGACTAATTGACCAGATATTAAAATATCTGAAAGTTATTTTAGGAAAATTCTAACTTTGTAATCTGAATATTTTCCTTGGTGCCCCTACTTCCTAGTTAATTACATTTACCTGATTAGTTTATCACGTAATAATAATTACAGAGAATTGATTTGATAAACTAAGTCTTCAGTTTAATGATGCCAAAGACACGACAGCACAAAGCGAGGTCCATACAGAAATGGTTTGTCGAGATCGGTGTGGAAGAACTTGACTGGCCTGCACAGAGCCCTGATCTCAACCCCATCGAACACCTTTGGGATGAAGTGGAACGCTGACTGCTAGCCAGGCCTAATCACCCAACATCAGTGTATGACCTCACTAAGGCTTTTGTTGCTGAATGGAATCAAGCCCTTGTTCCAACATCTAGTGGAAAGCCTTTCCGGAAGATTGGAGGCTGCTATAGTGGAGGCAGTTAATGCCCATGATTTTGGAACAAGATGTTCGACTTTTGGTCATGTAGCATATGTTGCCAATGCCAATAAAGCCCTTTGAATGGAATTAAAGTATGTGTGTGTGTGTACACCCTGGTGAGTGCTGAGTATTAGGTTTCTATGTAATTTATTAGCTTGTTATGCAAGACCTAGAAAGAGAAAGGAGTGGGGATAGCGAGGAGGGGGGAGGGATAGAGGGGGGGGGCAGAGAGAGGGGGAGGGTGTGTATTTGTGTGGGAACATGCTCTGTAACAGGGTGTGTATTTGTGTGAGAACATGCTCTGTAACAGGGTGTGTATTTGTGTGAGAACATGCTCTGTAACAGGGTGTGTATTTGTGTGAGAACATGCTCTGTAACAGGGTGTGTCTTTGTGTGAGAACATGCTCTGTAACAGGGTGTGTATTTGTGTGAGAACATGCTCTGTAACAGGGTGTGTATTTGTGTGAGAACATGCTCTGTAACAGGGTGTGTATTTGTGTGAGAACATGCTCTGTAACAGGGTGTGTCTTTGTGTGAGAACATGCTCTGTAACAGGGTGTGTATTTGTGTGAGAACATGCTCTGTAACAGGGTGTGTATTTGTGTGAGAACATGCTCTGTAACAGGGTGTGTATTTGTGTGAGAACATGCTCTGTAACAGGGTGTGTATTTGTGTGAGAACATGCTCTGTAACAGGGTGTGTATTTGTGTGAGAACATGCTCTGTAACAGGGTGTGTATTTGTGTGAGAACATGCTCTGTAACAGGGTGTGTATTTGTGTGAGAACATGCTCTGTAACAGGGTGTGTATTTGTGTGGGAACATGCTCTGTAACAGGGTGAACCCCATATGACCTCCTTCCTGACTCCTCCATATGACTTCGGCCTTTATTTTTTATGTTTTTTTTTAACTTCGGCCTTTATCTTCACCCTGCATGACATCACCTCAAAGGACTTAAACCTGCAGGGTGTTTCTTCGGCCAGGGAGCCTGTCTGCTCTGCTTTCTAACAGCAGTGATGTCAGCCCTGCAGAGAGAGGGGAGCGGGGGAACGAGAGAGATGGAAAAAGAGGGGGAGAGAGAGAGAGGGGAGGGAAGGGAAGGGAAGGGGGGGTGACATGGGAAGATGAAATGCTGCAGCACCCCAGCCGTACATGTCCATAGCTGTGCCAACTCCCCCCCCACACCTCTTCTCCCCACACCTCTTCGCTCCTCTCGCTACTCTCGTTCCTGTCACTCTCCCCTTCTCTCTCCTGTCTCTCTCCTCTCTCTCCTCCTCTCCTGTCTCTCTCCTCCTCTCCTGTCTCTCTCATCCTCTCCTGTCTCTCTCCTCCTCTCCTGTCTCTCTCTCCTCTCTCCCCTGTCTCTCTCCTCCTCTCCTGTCTCTCTCTCCTCTCTCCCCTGTCTCTCTCCTCCCCTCCTGTCCCTCTCCTCCTCTCCTGTCTCTCCTCCTCTCCTGTCTCACTCTCCTCCTTTCCTCTCTCCTCCTCCCCTGTCTCTCTCATCCTCTCCTGTCTCTCTCCTCCCCTCCTGTCCCTCTCCTTTCTCTCCTGTATCTCTCCTCCTCTCCTGTCTCTCCTCCTCTCCTGTCTCTCTCTCCTCTGTCTCTCTCATCCTCTCCTGTCTCTCTCCTCCCCTCCTGTCCCTCTCCTTTCTCTCCTGTATCTCTCCTCCTCTCCTGTCTCTCCTCCTCTCCTGTCTCTCTCTCCTCCTCTCCTGTCTCTCTCCTCCTCTCCTGTCTCTCTCCTCTCTCTTCTGTCTCTCTCCTCCTCTCCTGTCCCTCTCCTCCTCTTCTGTCTCTTCTCCTCTCCGGTCTCTCTCCTCCTCTCCTGTCGCTCTCCTCCTCTCCTGTCTCTCTCTCCTCCTCTCCTGTCTCTCTCCTCCTCTCCTGTCACTCTCCTCCTCTCCTGTCTCTCTCTCCTCCTCTCCTGTCTCATCCTCCTCTCCTGTCTCTCTCCTCCTCTCCTGTCTCTCTCCTCCTCTCCTGTCTTTCTCTTCCTCTCCTGTCTCTCTCCTCTCTCTCCTGTCTCTCTCCTCTCTCCTGTCTCTCTCCTCTCTCTCCTGTCTCTCTCCTGTCTCTCTCCTCTCTCATGTCTCTCTCCTCTCTATCCTGTCTCTCTCCTCCTCTCCTGTCTCTCTCCTCTCTCCTTTCTCTCTCCTGTCTCTCTCCTCTCGCTCCTGTCTCTCTCCTCTCTCCTCTTTCTCCTGTCTCTCTCCAACTCTTATGTCTCTCTCCTCTTTCCTGTCTCTCTCTTCCTCTCCTGTCTCTCTCCTCTCTCGCTCATCTCTCTCCACCTCTCCTGTCTCTCTCCTCCTCTCCTGTCTCTCTCCACCTCTCCTGTCTCTCTCCACCTCTCCTGTCTCTCTCCACCTCTCCTGTCTCTCTCCTCCTGCAAATATTGACTCTTTGCATCAACTTCACGTAATTGTCAATAAAAGCCTTTGACACTTATGAAATGCTTTTAATTATACTTCAGTATTCCATAGTAACATCTGACAAAAATATCTAAAGACACTGAAGCAGCAAACTTTGTGGAAATTAATATTTGTGTCATTCTCAAAACTTTTGGCCACGCCTGTACACATGCCTGATATCAGCAGACAGTAGTATAGGGCTGGTCCTGTATGGGACTGTACCCAAATCATACCCACCCAGACTCTAACACCGGACTCTAACCCCAGACATGAGTCAGCTAATTACACCAGTAAACTCCCACTCTCAGTCACTCCAGGGCTCTGTCCCAAATCGAACCCTCACACTCAGTCACTCCAGGGCTCTGTCCCAAATAGAACCCTCACTCTCAGTCACTCCAGGGCTCTGTTCCAAATCGAACCCTCACACTCAGTCACTCCAGGCCTCTGTCCCAAATAGAACCCTCACTCTCAGTCACTCCAGGGCGCTTTCCCAAATCGAACCCTCACACTCAGTCACTCCAGGGCTCTGTTCCAAATCGAACCCTCACACTCAGTCACTCCAGGCCTCTGTCCCAAATAGAACCCTCACTCTCAGTCACTCCAGGGCGCTTTCCCAAATCGAACCCTCACACTCAGTCACTCCAGGGCTCTGTTCCAAATCGAACCCTCACACTCAGTCACTCCAGGCCTCTGTCCCAAATAGAACCCTCACTCTCAGTCACTCCAGGGCGCTGTCCCAAATCAAACCCTCACACTCAGTCACTCCAGGGCTCTGTCCCATATCGAACCCCGACTCTCAGTCACTCCAGGGCGCTGTCCCAAATCGAACCCTCACACTCAGTCACTCCAGGGCTCTGTTCCAAATCGAACCCTCACACTCAGTCACTCCAGGCCTCTGTCCCAAATAGAACCCTCACACTCAGTCACTCCAGGGCTCTGTTCCAAATCGAACCCTCACACTCAGTCACTCCAGGCCTCTGTCCCAAATAGAACCCTCACTCTCAGTCACTCCAGGGCGCTGTCCCAAATCAAACCCTCACACTCAGTCACTCCAGGGCTCTGTCCCATATCGAACCACGACTCTCAGTCACTCCAGGGCGCTGTCCCAAATCGAACCCTCACACTCAGTCACTCCAGGGCTCTGTTCCAAATCGAACCCTCACACTCAGTCACTCCAGGGCTCTGTCCCAAATAGAACCCTCACTCTCAGTCACTCCAGGGCTCTGTTCCAAATCGAACCCTCACACTCAGTCACTCCAGGGCTCTGTCCCAAATAGAACCCTCACTCTCAGTCACTCCAGGGCGCTGTCCAAAATCGAACCCTCACACTCAGTCACTCCAGGGCTCTGTCCCAAATGGAACCCTCACACTCAGTCACTCCAGGGCTCTGTCCCAAATCGATCCCTCACACAGTCACTCCAGGGCTCTGTCCCAAATAGAACCCTCACTCTCAGTCACTCCAGGGCTCTGTCCCAAATAGAACCCCCACTCTCAGTCACTCCAGGGCTCTGTCCCAAATACAACTCTCACTCTCAGTCACTCCAGGGCTTTGTCCCAAATGGAACCCTCACTCTCAGTCACTCCAGAGCTCTGTCACAAATAGAATCCTCACTCTCAGTCACTCCAGGGCTCTGTCCAAAATGGAACCCTCACTCTCAGTCACTCCAGGGTTCTGTCCTCACTCTGTCACTCCAGGGCTCTGTCCTCACTCTCAGTCACTCCAGGGCTCTGTCCTCACTCTCAGTCACTCCAGGGCTCTGTTCTCACTCTCAGTCACTCCAGGGCTCTGTTCTCACTCTCAGTCACTCCAGGGCTCTGTCCCAAATAGAACCCTCACTCTCAGTCACTCCAGGGCTCTGTTCTCACTCTCAGTCACTCCAGGGCTCTGTTCTCACTCTCAGTCACTCCAGGGCTCTGTCCTCACTCTTAGTCACTCCAGGACTCTGTCCTCACTCTCAGTCACTCCAGGGCTCTGTCCCAAATAGAACCCTCACTCTCAGTCACTCCAGGGCTCTGTTCTCACTCTCAGTCACTCCAGGGCTCTGTCCTCACTCTTAGTCACTCCAGGGCTCTGTCCTCACTCTCAGTCACTCCAGGGCTCTGTCCTCACTCTCAGTCACTCCAGGGCTCTGTCCTCACTCAGTCACTCCAGGGCTGTGTCCCAAATAGAACCCTATTCACTATAATGCTCTACTTTTACAATACTGACTGTCATTATAACTACATCATTACAGTGTTGTTAAAGGAACGAGTGTGTGTGTGAACTCTGGGTGTCAGCAGAAACACTAAGACCTGTCTCACTGTTCGACGCTTTGTCTGCGTATGTTTCATATGCACACACACACAGCGAGAGAGGCAGGCAGGCAGGCAGGCAGGCAGGCAGGCAGGCAGGCAGGCAGGCAGGCAGGCAGGCAGGCAGGCAGGCAGGCAGGCAGGCAGGCAGGCAGGCAGGCAGGCAGGCAGGCAGGCAGGCAGGCAGGCAGGCAGGCAGGCAGGCAGGCAGGCAGGCAGGCAGGCAGGCAGGCAGGCAGGCAGGCAGGCAGGCAGGCAGGCAGGCAGGCAGGCAGGCAGGCAGGCAGGCAGGCAGGCAGGCAGGCAGGCAGGCAGGCAGGCAGGCAGGCAGGCAGGCAGGCAGGCAGGCAGGCAGGCAGGCAGAGAGAGAGAGAGAGAGAGAGAGAGAGAGAGAGAGACACACACACACAAACAAACACATGCTCTGAGCCTAATCAGGCTGAGCCACTAAGAAGCATGCAGTGTCTGTGTTAGTGTTGCAGTGTGGGTGTGTGTGTTGCAGTGTGTGTGTGTCTGTGTGGAACAGGGCTGCTGTTGTCTAGGGGAAAACAACAGGGTCATTTTACGTAACAACGCTTTAATCTCCTAGTTACCTTTTTACTGCTCTGTGTTCTGATTATCTACGGCCGGTTCTGTCTGGCTGCGGCTGCTCTCTCTCTGTGCGCACAGGGCTGTTCTTGCCCCGTGTGTATGAATATACAATGTGTGGTGTGGCCGGTGGGTAACTTGAGGACACTCTCTGAGAGAACAGTAATGACCCGTGTGTGTGTGTGTGTAAACGTGTCCCAACAATGGCACTGTCTCTATGTACACTGACAGGACCCAACACACTGACAGGACTCTACACACTGACAGGACTCTACACACCCAACACACTGACAGGACTCTACACACTGACAGGACTCTACACACTGACAGGACCCAACACACTGACAGGACTCTACACACTGACAGGACTCTACACACTGACAGGACCCAACACACTGACAGGACTCTACACACTGACAGGACTCTACACACTGACAGGACTCTACACACTGACAGGACTCTACACACCCAACACACTGACAGGACTCTACACACTGACAGGACTCTACACACTGACAGGACTCTACACACCCAACACACTGACAGGATTCTACACACCCAACACACTGACAGGACTCTACACACCCAACACACTGACAGGACTCTACACACCCAACACACTGACAGGACTCTACACACCCAACACACTGACAGGACTCTACACACTGACAGGACTCTACACACCGACAGGACTCTACACACCCAACACACTGAAAGGACTCTACACACTGACAGGACTCTACACACTGACAGGACTCTACACACTGACAGGACTCTACACACCGACAGGACTCTACACACCCAACACACTGACAGGACTCTACACACTGACAGGACTCTACAAACTGACAGGACTCTACACACTGACAGGACTCTACACACTGACAGGACTCTACACACTGACAGGACTCTACACACTGACAGGACTCTACACACCCAACACACTGACAGGACTCTACACACCCAACACACTGACAGGACTCTACACACCCAACACACTGACAGGACTCTACACACCCAACACACTGACAGGACTCTACACACCCAACACACTGACAGGACTCTACACACCCAACACACTGACAGGACTCTACACACTCACATTTTGGATGTGATGTTTGGAACGTGGTAGTGAGTGTTGCAAACGAGGACAGACAATTTTTACGCGCTTCAGCACTCGGCTGTCCTGTTCTGTGAGCTTGTGTGGCCTACCACTTTGCGGCTGAGCCGTTGTTTCTCCTAGACGTTTCCACTTCACAATAACAGCACTTACAGTTTATCGGAGCAGCTCTTGCAGGAAAAGACATTTGACGAACTGACTTGATAGAAAGGTGGCATCCTATGACGGTGCCACGTTGAAAGTCACTGAGCTTTTCAGTACAGGCCATTTAACTGACAATGTTTGTCTATGGAGATTGCATGGCTGTGTGCTAGATTTTATACACCTGACAGCAACAGGTGTGTCTGAAATAGTCTAATCCACTAATTTGAAGGGGTGTCCACATACTTTTGGCCATGTAGTGTGTCAACCTCTATCACTCCAGTATCCCTGCACATTGTAAATATGGTATTGGAACTGACCCTGTATAAAGCTTCTTACTTCCTCCTCTTCTTGTTTTCTGCTTTCTGGCGTTTTTCTTTCTACCTTGTTATTTTTAGTACTACATTGTTGGTGTCAGAGTTGGTAAGAAAAAGGCATTTCACTGTACTTGTGCAGGTGACGTTAAAACTTAAAACTTGTAGGGTTGAATGTGCCCTGTGTATATGAGGCTGTGTGTCAGAGTGTAGGGTTGAATGGGCCCTGTGTATACGAGGCTGTGTGTCAGAGTGTAGGGTTGAATGGGCCCTGTGTATATGAGGCTGTGTGTCAGAGTGTAGGGTTGAATGTGCCCTGTGTATATGAGGCTGTGTCAGAGTGTAGGGTTGAATGGGCCCTGTGTATATGAGGCTGTGTGTCAGAGTGTAGGGTTGAATGGGCCCTGTGTATATGAGGCTGTGTGTCAGAGTGTATATGGGTTGAATGGGCCCTGTGTATATGAGGCTGTGTGTCAGAGTGTAGGGTTGAATGGGCCCTGTGTATATGAGGCTGTGTGTCAGAGTGTAGGGTTGAATGGGCCCTGTGTATATGAGGCTGTGTGTCAGAGTGTAGGGTTGAATGGGCCCTGTGTATATGAGGCTGTCAGAGTGTAGGGTTGAATGGGCCCTGTGTATATGAGGCTGTGTGTCAGAGTGTAGGGTTGAATGGGCCCTGTGTATATGAGGCTGTATCAGAGTGTCTGGTGCAACAATCACTAACCAGCCTCCCATTGTCCTCCTCTCTCTCTCGCTCTCTCTCAAAACCCATTTCTGATCCAATTGGTTTTGAGGAGACGAAAGGACGTGAGGAGTATGAGATGTTCACAAAGACGGGTCACTAACCCTAACCCCCCCTCTCTCCTTTCTTACCCATCCTCCTCTCTTACCCATCCTCATCCTCCTTTCTCCTCTCCTACCTCTCCTCATCCTCCACCCCTCCATTACTTCTCTCTCTGCTGTGCCAGATGGATTGAACAGTACTGTTAGTGAAGAGGTCTAACAGTCCATCCCCCCAGACAGTCCCCCCCCCCCCTCAACTCTCCATCTTTAACCTCCAGTAGAAAATGGACATCTCAATACAAAAACAGAACTTTAAAAATAATCATAACAAAGAGACTGAGGTTTGGTCATTGAGATAAACACTTAGTTCATCTGGTCTTTATTCCTACAGCTGTACAGAGCTCTCTCTCTCTCACACACACAGTGATCATTAAAAAATATACAAACTACAAATGAAACGTTTAGGTCTACATCGCAACGCACTGGATATAACAACACACTGATAATACAGTGGTGTGATCAACAACATGACATCATTCATCATCTTCCTCCTCCTCCTCTTCGTCGCTGATGACGTATTTCTTTGCCTTCTTGGGTTCCACCTCCTCCTCCTCATCCTCCTCAGCCTTCCTCTTCCCTGAACTCTCCCCTTCCTACAGAGAGAGGGGGAGAAAAGAAAGAGGTGGAGAGAGAAAGAGGGGGGAGAAAAAGGGGAGAAGAAAGAGGGGGGAGAAAAAGGGGAGAAGAAAGAGGGGGAGAAAAAGGGGAGAAGAAAGAAGGGGGAGAAAAAGGGGAGAAGAAAGAGGGGGAGAAAAAGGGGAGAAGAAAGAAGGGGAGAAAAGGGGAGAAGAAAGAGGGGGGAGAAAAGGGGAGAAGAAAGAGGGGGAGAAAAGGGGGAGAAGGAGGGAGAAAAGGGGGAGAAGGAGGGAGAAAAAGAGGGAGAAGGAGGGAGAAAAGGGGGAGAAGGAGGGAGAAAAGAGGGAGAAGGAGGGAGAAAAGGGGGAGAAGAGGAGGGATAAAACAAAGAGGGGGAGAAAACAAAGAGGGAGGGAGAAAGAAAGAGGGGGAGAAAAGAAAGAGGGGGAG
Organism: Oncorhynchus gorbuscha; assembly: GCF_021184085.1. Taxonomy (NCBI): domain Eukaryota; kingdom Metazoa; phylum Chordata; class Actinopteri; order Salmoniformes; family Salmonidae; genus Oncorhynchus; species Oncorhynchus gorbuscha. The sequence continues at coordinate 61,622 of NW_025746338.1, forward strand.
AAAAGAAAGAGGGGGAGAAAAGAAAGAGGGGGAGAAAAGAAAGAGGGGGAGAAAAGGGGAGAAGAAAGAGGGGAGAAATGAAAGAGGGGGAGAAAAAAGGGGAGAAGAAAGAGGGGAGAAAAGAAAGGTGGAGAAAAAAGGGGAGAAGAAAGAGGGGGAGAAAAAGAAAGAGGGGAGAAAAAGGGAGAAGAAAGAGGGGGAGAAAAGAAAGAGGGGGAGAAAAGAAAGAGGGGGAGAAAAAGGGGAGAAGAAAGAGGGGGAGAAAAGAAAGAGGGGGAGAAAAAGGGGAGAGAGAAAGAGGGGGAGAAAAGAAAGAGGGGAGAAAAGAAAGAGGGGAGAAAGAAAGAGGGGAGAGAGAAAGAGGGAAAGAGGGGGAGAGAGAAAGAGGGGGAGAAAAGGGGAGAGAAAAGAAAGGGGGAGAGAGAAAGAGGGGGAGAAAAGGGGGAGAGAGAAAGAAGGAAAGAGGGGGAGAAAAGAAAGGGGGAGAGAGAAAGAGGGGGGAGAAAGACAGGAAAAATGTGATTTGACTCACTTCAGATCAGCCTCAACGTGCTTTGTTAGCTGAACTAGATTCCTATATGTAGTGATTCACAATGTCTCCTGCTGGTAGATCGTAGTACTGCACCCTCTCATCTCTCCATTCTCTCACTGTACTAACACCTGTGTGTGTGTCTCACCTCGTCAGAGTCTAGTTTCTTGGCCTTGAGCAGTCTCTGGGCTTTATCATCATCAGAACCCTCATCACTGTCAGACGAGTAGATCCGAGCACGCTCCTCTATATGGAGAGAGGAGAGGGACGGAGGAGAGGAGGGGGACGGAGGAGAGGAGGGGGACGGAGGAGAGGAGGGGGACGGAAGAGAAAAGAGATGGAAGAGAGGAGAGGAGGGGGACAGAAGATAGGAGGGGAGAGAACACATTAAAATGAGCAAATACAAACACTTTCGCTGTCTCCTCAGCCCTCCTCCTCCCTTGTATTTGATCTGGATGTGTCTGTTTAGATATGGTGTGTGTCCTCACCCCTCCTCCTCCTCCTCCTCCCCCTCCCTTGTATTTGATCTGGATGTGTCTGTTTAGATATGGTGTGTGTGTCCTCACCCCTCAGCCCTCCTCCTCCTCCTCCTCCCTTGTATTTGATCTGGATGTGTCTGTTTAGATATGGTGTGTGTGTCCTCACCCCTCAGCCCCCCTCCTCCTCCTCCTCCTCCCTTGTATTTGATCTGGATGTGTCTGTTTAGATATGGTGTGTGTGTCCTCACCCCTCAGCCCCCTCCTCCTCCTCCTCCTCCTCCTCGATCTGGATGTGTCTGTTTAGATATGGTGTGTGTGTCCTCCTCCTCCCCCTCCTCCTCCTCCTCCCTTGTATTTGATCTGGATGTGTCTGTTTAGATATGGTGTGTGTCCTCACCCCTCCTCCTCCTCCTCCTCCCTTGTATTTGATCTGGATGTGTCTGTTTAGATATGGTGTGTGTCCTCACCCCTCACCCCCTCCTCCCCCTCCCCCTTGTATTTGATCTGGATGTGTCTGTTTAGATATGGTGTGTGTCCTCACCCCTCAGCCCCCCTCCTCCTCCTCCTCCCTTGTATTTGCTCTTGATGGCGGCCAGGCTGACAGACTCGTCCCCCTCCTCATCGTCGTCATAGCGATCGGGCTCCAGGTAACCGGCGCTCAGCCCTCGTTGGTGCTGCTTCTCTCTCATCCGCCGCTGTTGTCCCTCACGACGGATAGACGCACGCAGACGCTCCTCCTCTTTCTGTAGGGGGGAGACGGGTCAACATTTTAACCCCTCAAATGAGATAAGGCGTCGTCCTGTCTATTTGAAATGTTCTGAGAAAATATAGTAGACTGTAATCAGCAACAGAAGCCCAGTCAGTGCTTCTAGAAGCAACAGAAAGTCTGTCTCGTCTCCAGACTGTCGTTATTAAACTGAACAAAAATATAAACCTTAACATGTAAAGTGTTAGTCCCACATTTTTACATGAGCTGATGATATAAATGATTAAAGAAATGTTCAGATTCACAAAAAGCTTATATCTCTCAAATGTTGTCCACAAACGTGTTTACATCCCTGTTAGTGAGAATTTCTCTTTTGCCAAGATAATCCATCCACCTGACAGGTGTGGAATATCAGGAAGCTGATTAAACAGCATGATAATTACACAGGTGCACCTTGTGCTGGGGGACAATAAAAGGCCAATCTAAAATGTGCAGTTTTGCCACATAATACAACGACACAGATGTCTCAAGTTTTAAGGGAAATTGGCATTCTGACTGCAGGAATGTCCTGAGAATTTGATGTTAATTTCTCTACCATCAAGCACCTCTGTAACATCGTCTTAGAGAATTTGGCAGTACGTCCAACCGGCCTTACAACCGCACCAGCCCAGGACCTTCTCATCAGACTTCTTCACCTGCGGGATCGTCTGAAACCTGCCACGCAGACAAACTGTTGAAACTGTGGGTTTGTACAACAGTTCTGTACAAACGGTCAGAAACCGTCTCGGGAAGCTCATCTGAGTGTTCGTCATCCTCACCGGGGGTCTTGACTTGACTGCAGTTCAGTTGTAACCGACTTCAGTGGAACAAATGCTCCCCTTGATACACAGGAGTTTCAACTGTACCAGGCAGATGGCACACAGGAGTTTCAGCTGTACCAGGCAGATGGCACACAGGAGTTTCAGCTGTACCAGGCAGATGGCACACAGGAGTTTCAGCTGTACCAGGCAGATGGCACACAGGAGTTTCAGCTGTACCAGGCAGATGGCACACAGGAGTTTCAGCTGTACCAGGCAGATGGCACACAGGAGTTTCAGCTGTACCAGGCAGATGGCACACAGGAGTTTCAGCTGTACCAGGCAGATGGCACACAGGAGGTTCAGCTGTACCAGGCAGATGGCACACAGGAGTTTCAGCTGTACCAGGCAGATGGCAGACAGCGTGTGTGGTGTTGTGTGGGCCAGCGGTTTGCTGATGTCAACGTTGTGAACAGAGGACACACACCAGGATGGTATGGGGGCAGGCATAAACTATGAACAACGAACACAATTGCATTTTCAATCAATGGAAATCTGAATGCAGAGACACCGTGACGAGATCCTGAGGTTCATTGTCGTGGCGTTCATCCGCCGCCATCACCTCATGTTTCAGCATGATAACGCACAGCTCCATGTCGCAAGGATCTGTACACAGTTCCTGGAAGCTGAACATTTCCCAGTTCTTCCATGGCCTACATACTCAGACACGTCACCCATTGAGCATGTTTGGGATGCTCTGGATCAACATATACGACAGCGTGTTCCAGTTCCCAGCCAATATCCAGCAACTTCACACAGCCATTGAAGAGGAGTGGGACAACATTCCACAGGCCACAACCAACAGCCTGATCAACTCTATGTGAAGGAGATGTGTCGCGCTGCATGAGGCAGATGGTCACACCAGATACTGACTGGTTTTCTGATCCACAACCCTATCTTTTTTTTAAAGGTATCTGTGACCAACAGATGCATATCTGTATTCCCAGTCATGTCACATCCATAGATTAAGGCCTAATGCATTTATTTCAATTGACTGATTTACTTATATGAACTGTAACTCAGTCAAATCTTTTAAAATCGTTTTTGCGTTAATATTTTTTTTTGCGTGTAGTTCTGCTAACATTACACCACACATCTCATAACCTTATTTCATGACATCCTATATGAAATGACACAGTCCAGCGTGTGTCACCTTGATCATCTCGTTGCGTTGAGACTCGGGGTCTCGTCCAGCCATGGGCAGTATTCTGATCTTCTGGGTCTTCGAGCAGCGGTCAGCCAGAGACAGGGTCATCTTCCTGTGGGTGGCGCTGTCTGTGGAGTGGGGTCTGGAGAGAAAACACGCAATAACAGCTTTATATCTCAAATCAGACATTCATGTTTGTTCCTTTACACTGAAAGAGGAACAGCGTCTCATAACTGTACCAAAACAAGTCCCCTTCTATTGTAATACTGTACCAAAACAAGTCCCATTCTAATACTGTACCAAAACAAGTCCCATTCTATTGTAATACTGTACCAAAACAAGTCCCATTCTAATACTGTACCAAAACAAGTCCCATTCTATTGTAATACTGTACCAAAACAAGTCCCATTCTAATACTGTACCAAAACAAGTCCTGTTCTATTGTAATACTGTACCAAAACAAGTCCCATTCTATTGAAATACTGTACCAAAACAAGTCCCATTCTAATACTGTACCAAAGCAAGTCCCCTTCTATTCTAATACTGTACCAAAACAAGTCCCATTCTATTGTAATACTGTACCAAAACAAGTCCCATTCTAATACTGTACCAAAACAAGTCCTGTTCTATTGTAATACTGTACCAAAACAAGTCCCATTCTATTGTAATACTGTACCAAAACAAGTCCCATTCTAATACTGTACCAAAGCAAGTCCCCTTCTATTCTAATACTGTACCAAAACAAGTCCCATTCTATTGTAATACTGTACCAAAACAAGTCCCCTTCTATTCTAATACTGTACCAAAACAAGTCCCCTTCTATTGTAATACTGTACCAAAACAAGTCCTGTTCTATTGTAATACTGTACCAAAACAAGTCCCATTCTATTGTAATACTGTACCAAAACAAGTCCCATTCTAATACTGTACCAAAACAAGTCCTGTTCTATTGTAATACTGTACCAAAACAAGTCCCATTCTAATACTGTACCAAAACAAGTCCTGTTCTATTGTAATACTGTACCAAAACAAGTCCCATTCTAATACTGTACCAAAACAAGTCCCCTTCTAATACTGTACCAAAACAAGTCCCCTTCTATTGTAATACTGTACCAAAACAAGTCCCATTCTAATACTGTACCAAAACAAGTCCTATTCTATTCTAATACTGTACCAAAACAAGTCCCATTCTAATACTGTACCAAAACAAGTCCCCTTCTAATACTGTACCAAAACAAGTCCCCTTCTAATACTGTACCAAAACAAGTCCTGTTCTATTGTAATACTGTACCAAAACAAGTCCCATTCTATTGTAATACTGTACCAAAACAAGTCCCATTCTATTGTAATACTGTACCAAAACAAGTCCCATTCTATTGTAATACTGTACCAAAACAAGTCCTGTTCTATTGTAATACTGTACCAAAACAAGTCCCATTCTATTCTAATACTGTACCAAAACAAGTCCCATTCTATTGTAATACTGTACCAAAACAAGTCCCATTCTATTGTAATACTGTACCAAAACAAGTCCCATTCTATTGTAATACTGTACCAAAACAAGTCCCATTCTATTGTAATACTGTACCAAAACAAGTCCCATTATATTGTAATACTGTACCAAAACAAGTCCCATTATATTGTAATACTGTACCAAAACAAGTCCTGTTCTATTGTAATACTGTACCAAAACAAGTCCCATTCTATTCTAATACTGTACCAAAACAAGTCCCATTCTATTGTAATACTGTACCAAAACAAGTCCCATTCTATTGTAATACTGTACCAAAACAAGTCCCATTCTATTGTAATACTGTACCAAAACAAGTCCCATTATATTGTAATACTGTACCAAAACAAGTCTTGTTCTAATACTGAACCAAATCAAGTCCCATTCTATTGTAATACTGTACCAAAACAAGTCCCATTATATTGTAATACTGTACCAAAACAAGTCCCATTATATTGTAATACTGTACCAAAACAAGTCTTGTTCTAATACTGAACCAAATCAAGTCCCATTATATTGTAATACTGAACCAAATCAAGTCCCATTCTATTGTAATACTGTACCAAATCAAGTCCCATTCTATTGTAATACTGTACCAAAACAAGTCCCCTTCTAATACTGTACCAAAACAAGTCCCATTATATTGTAATACTGTACCAAAACAAGTCCCATTATATTGTAATACTGTACCAAAACAAGTCCCGTTCTATTGTAATACTGTACCAAAACAAGTCCCATTATATTGTAATACTGTACCAAAACAAGTCCCATTATATTGTAATACTGTACCAAAACAAGTCCCCTTCTATTGTAGTACTGTACCAAAACAAGTCCCCTTCTATTGTAGTACTGTACCAAAACAAGTCCCGTTCTATTGTAATACTGTACCTAAACAAGTCCCGTTCTAATACTGTACCAAAACAAGTCCCATTCTAATACTGTACCAAATCAAGTCCCGTTCTATTGTAATGCTGTACCAAAACAAGCCCCCTTCTATTGTAATACTGTACCAAAACAAGTCCCCTTCTATTCTAATACTGTACCAAAACAAGTCCCATTCTATTGTAGTACTGTACCAAAACAAGTCCCATTACATTGTAATACTGTACCAAAACAAGTCCCATTCTAATACTGTACCAAAACAAGTCCCGTTCTATTGTAATACTGTACCAAAACAAGTCCCATTCTAATACTGTACCAAAACAAGTCCCATTCTATTGTAATACTGTACCAAAACAAGTCCCATTCTAATACTGTACCAAAACAAGTCCCATTCTATTGTAATACTGTACCAAAACAAGTCCCATTCTAATACTGTACCAAAACAAGTCCTGTTCTATTGTAATACTGTACCAAAACAAGTCCCATTCTATTGTAATACTGTACCAAAACAAGTCCCATTCTAATACTGTACCAAAGCAAGTCCCCTTCTATTCTAATACTGTACGAAAACAAGTCCCATTCTATTGTAATACTGTACCAAAACAAGTCCCATTCTAATACTGTACCAAAACAAGTCCTGTTCTATTGTAATACTGTACCAAAACAAGTCCCATTCTATTGTAATACTGTACCAAAACAAGTCCCATTCTAATACTGTACCAAAGCAAGTCCCCTTCTATTCTAATACTGTACCAAAACAAGTCCCATTCTATTGTAATACTGTACCAAAACAAGTCCCCTTCTATTCTAATACTGTACCAAAACAAGTCCCCTTCTATTGTAATACTGTACCAAAACAAGTCCTGTTCTATTGTAATACTGTACCAAAACAAGTCCCATTCTATTGTAATACTGTACCAAAACAAGTCCCATTCTAATACTGTACCAAAACAAGTCCTGCTCTATTGTAATACTGTACCAAAACAAGTCCCATTCTAATACTGTACCAAAACAAGTCCTGTTCTATTGTAATACTGTACCAAAACAAGTCCCATTCTAATACTGTACCAAAACAAGTCCCCTTCTAATACTGTACCAAAACAAGTCCCCTTCTAATACTGTACCAAAACAAGTCCCCTTCTATTGTAATACTGTACCAAAACAAGTCCCATTCTAATACTGTACCAAAACAAGTCCTATTCTATTCTAATACTGTACCAAAACAAGTCCCATTCTAATACTGTACCAAAACAAGTCCCCTTCTAATACTGTACCAAAACAAGTCCCCTTCTAATACTGTACCAAAACAAGTCCTGTTCTATTGTAATACTGTACCAAAACAAGTCCCATTCTATTGTAATACTGTACCAAAACAAGTCCCATTCTATTGTAATACTGTACCAAAACAAGTCCCATTCTATTGTAATACTGTACCAAAACAAGTCCTGTTCTATTGTAATACTGTACCAAAACAAGTCCCATTCTATTCTAATACTGTACCAAAACAAGTCCCATTCTATTGTAATACTGTACCAAAACAAGTCCCATTCTATTGTAATACTGTACCAAAACAAGTCCCATTCTATTGTAATACTGTACCAAAACAAGTCCCATTCTATTGTAATACTGTACCAAAACAAGTCCCATTATATTGTAATACTGTACCAAAACAAGTCCCATTATATTGTAATACTGTACCAAAACAAGTCCTGTTCTATTGTAATACTGTACCAAAACAAGTCCCATTCTATTCTAATACTGTACCAAAACAAGTCCCATTCTATTGTAATACTGTACCAAAACAAGTCCCATTCTATTGTAATACTGTACCAAAACAAGTCCCATTCTATTGTAATACTGTACCAAAACAAGTCCCATTATATTGTAATACTGTACCAAAACAAGTCTTGTTCTAATACTGAACCAAATCAAGTCCCATTCTATTGTAATACTGTACCAAAACAAGTCCCATTATATTGTAATACTGTACCAAAACAAGTCCCATTATATTGTAATACTGTACCAAAACAAGTCTTGTTCTAATACTGAACCAAATCAAGTCCCATTATATTGTAATACTGAACCAAATCAAGTCCCATTCTATTGTAATACTGTACCAAATCAAGTCCCATTCTATTGTAATACTGTACCAAAACAAGTCCCCTTCTAATACTGTACCAAAACAAGTCCCATTATATTGTAATACTGTACCAAAACAAGTCCCATTATATTGTAATACTGTACCAAAACAAGTCCCGTTCTATTGTAATACTGTACCAAAACAAGTCCCATTATATTGTAATACTGTACCAAAACAAGTCCCATTATATTGTAATACTGTACCAAAACAAGTCCCGTTCTATTGTAGTACTGTACCAAAACAAGTCCCCTTCTATTGTAGTACTGTACCAAAACAAGTCCCGTTCTATTGTAATACTGTACCTAAACAAGTCCCGTTCTAATACTGTACCAAAACAAGTCCCATTCTAATACTGTACCAAATCAAGTCCCGTTCTATTGTAATGCTGTACCAAAACAAGCCCCCTTCTATTGTAATACTGTACCAAAACAAGTCCCCTTCTATTCTAATACTGTACCAAAACAAGTCCCATTCTATTGTAGTACTGTACCAAAACAAGTCCCATTACATTGTAATACTGTACCAAAACAAGTCCCATTCTAATACTGTACCAAAACAAGTCCCGTTCTATTGTAATACTGTACCAAAACAAGTCCCATTCTATTGTAATACTGTACCAAAACAAGTCCCCTTCTATTGTAATACTGTACCAAAACAAGTCCCCTTCTATTGTAATACTGTACCAAAACAAGTCCCATTCTATTGTAGTACTGTACCAAAACAAGTCCCATTACATTGTAATACTGTACCAAAACAAGTCCCATTCTATTGTAGTACTGTACCAAAACAAGTCCCATTCTATTGTAATACTATACCAAAACAAGTCCCGTTCTATTGTAATACTGTACCAAAACAAGTCCCCTTCTATTGTAATACTGTACCAAAACAAGTCCCCTTCTATTGTAATACTGTACCAAAACAAGTCCCGTTCTATTGTAATACTGTACCAAAACAAGTCCCATTCTAATACTGTACCAAAACAAGTCCCATTCTATTGTAATACTGTACCAAAACAAGTCCCATTCTATTGTAATACTGTACCAAAACAAGTCCCATTCTATTGTAATACTGTACCAAAACAAGTCCCGTTCTATTGTAATACTGTACCAAAACAAGTCCCCTTCTAATACTGTCCCAAAACAAGTCCCATTCTAATACTGTCCCAAAACAAGTCCCATTCTAATACTGTCCCAAAACAAGTCCCATTCTAATACTATACCAAAACAAGTCCCATTCTATTGTAATACTGTACCAAAACAAGTCCCATTCTATTGTAATACTGTACCAAAACAAGTCCCCTTCTATTCTAATACTGTACCAAAACAAGTCCCCTTCTATTGTAATACTGTACCAAAACAAGTCCCGTTCTATTGTAGTACTGTACCAAAACAAGTCCCCTTCTCAGATTAGATACTGTGTTGTTGCTCACTATTCCATCTGGACGGAGCTCAGCTTAGATACTGTGTTGTTGTTCACTATTCCATCTGGACGGAGCTCAGCTTAGATACTGTGTTGTTGCTCACTATTCCATCTGGACGGAGCTCAGCTTAGATACTGTGTTGTTGTTCACTATTCCATCTGGACGGAGCTCAGCTTAGATACTGTGTTGTTCACTATTCCATCTGGAGGGAGCTCAGCTTAGATACTGTGTTGTTGTTCACTATTCCATCTGGACGGAGCTCAGCTTAGATACTGTGTTGTTGTTCACTATTCCATCTGGACGGAACGTGTTCCTGTATTCGGTGCATGATGTCTGTCAGAGATTTGGGTTGGGGTTCAGACAAAGAGCAAGGTGTGTGCCTACATACAGTGTGTGTGTGTGTGTGTGTGTATAGACAGTGTTACCTGAAGGTGAGTTTGGTCTTGAACACAGCCTGTCCCTGTAGTCCAGTTCCTTGTCTGATGAACAGGTGGTTGTGGTCTCCTTGGAGAGGAGCTTTATACACATCAAACACCTCGTTACCCAGGTGGAGAGACATACTGTGGAGACAGAACACATCAAAACACCTCGTTACCCAGGTGGAGAGACATACTGTGGAGACAGAACACATCAAAACACCTCGTTACCCAGGTGGAGAGACATACTGTGGAGACAGAACACATCAAAACACCTCGTTACCCAGGTGGAGAGACATACTGTGGAGACAGAACACATCAAAACACCTCGTTACCCAGGTGGAGAGACATGCTGTGGAGACAGAACACATCCACAGATACATACACATGTAAACACACATTTCCCCATTGTAAATCAATGTATTAATTATTTCAAACACAATCATCAGGAGTCCAGCGTTACTCCTCTTCGTCAGGAGTCCAGCGTTACTCCTCTTCGTCAGGAGTCCAGCGTTACTCCTCTTCGTCAGGAGTCCAGCGTTACTCCTCTTCGTCAGGAGTCCAGCGTTACTCCTCTTCCTCAGGAGTGCAGCGTTACTCCTCTTCGTCAGGAGTCCAGCGTTACTCCTCTTCGTCAGGAGTCCAGCGTTACCCCTATTCGTCAGGAGTCCAGCGTTACCCCTCTTCGTCAGCTGTCCCAGCGTTACTCCTCTTCATCAGCTGTCCCAGCGTTACTCCTCTTCATCAGCTGTCCCAGCGTTACTCTCTCTGTGTGTGTGTGTGTGTGTGTGTGTGTGTGTGTGTGTGTGTGTGTGTGTGTGTGTGTGTGTGCTGACCTGCCGTCAGACCACTTGACGATGCGGGCGTTACTCTCTCTGCTCTCGTTCCCCTCCTCGTCTTTCTTGGCTCTCCACCGGATAGTATTCTCAACCTGAACACAGAACACTGTTACATCACTCAGAACACTGTTACATCACTCAGAACACTGTTACATCACTCAGAACACTGTTACATCACTCAGAACACTGTTACATCACTCAGAACACTGTTACATCACTCAGAACACTGTTACATCACTCAGAACACTGTTACATCACTCACAACACTGTTACATCACAACACTGTTACATCACAACACTGTTACATCACAACACTGTTACATCACTCAGAACACATCACTGTCCCATCACACACATCACTGTCCCATCACACACACAACACTGTCCCATCACACACACAACACTGTCCCATCACACACACAACACTGTCCCATCACACACACAACACTGTCCCATCACACACACAACACTGTCACATCAAAACACTGTCCCATCACACACACAACACTGTCCCATTAATACACTGTCACATCAACTCACAACACTGTTACATCACAACACTGTCACATCAAAACACAACACTGTCACATCAATACACAACACTGTTACATCACTCAGAACACATCACTGTCCCATCACACACATCACTGTCCCATCACACACACAACACTGTCACATCAATACACAACACTGTCACATCAACACACAACACTGTCACATCAATACACAACACTGTCACATCAATACACAACACTGTCACATCAACACACAACACTGTCACATCAATACACAACACTGTCACATCAACACACAACACTGTCACATCAACACACAACACTGTCACATCAATACACAACACTGTCACATCAATACACAACACTGTCACATCAATACACAACACTGTCACATCAATACACAACACTGTCACATCAATACACAACACTGTCACATCAATACACAACACTGTCACATCAACTCACAACACTGTCACATCAACACACAACACTGTCACATCAATACACAACACTGTCACATCAAAACACTGTCACATCAAAACACAACACTGTCACATCAAAACACTGTCACATCAAAACACTGTCACATCAATACACAACACTGTCACATCAACACACAACACTGTCACATCAATACACAACACTGTCACATCAATACACAACACTGTCACATCAATACACAACACTGTCACATCAATACACTGTCACATCAATACACAACACTGTCACATCAATACACAACACTGTCACATCAATACACAACACTGTCACATCAATACACAACACTGTCACATCAAAACACTGTCACATCAAAACACAACACTGTCACATCAAAACACAACACTGTCACATCAAAACACAACACTGTCACATCAATACACAACACTGTCACATCAATACACAACACTGTCACATCAATACACAACACTGTCACATCAATACACAACACTGTCACATCAATACACAACACTGTCACATCAAAACACTGTCACATCAAAACACTGTCACATCAAAACACAACACTGTCACATCAAAACACAACACTGTCACATCAAAACACAACACTGTCACATCAATACACAACACTGTCACATCAAAACACTGTCACATCAAAACACAACACTGTCACATCAAAACACACACAAAACACAACACTGTCACATCAAAACACAACACTGTCACATCAAAACACAACACTGTCACATCAATACACAACACTGTCACATCAATACACAACACTGTCACATCAATACACAACACTGTCACATCAATACACAACACTGTCACATCAATACACAACACTGTCACATCAAAACACTGTCACATCAAAACACAACACTGTCACATCAAAACACAACACTGTCACATCAAAACACTGTCACATCAATACACAACACTGTCACATCAATACACAACACTGTCACATCAATACACAACACAACACTGTCACATCAATACACAACACAACACTGTCACATCAATACACAACACTGTCACATCAATACACAACACTGTCACATCAATACACAACACTGTCACATCAAAACACAACACTGTCACATCAAAACACTGTCACATCAAAACACTGTCACATCAATACACAACACTGTCACATCAACACACAACACTGTCACATCAATACACAACACTGTCACATCAATACACAACACTGTCACATCAATACACAACACTGTCACATCAATACACAACACTGTCACATCAATACACAACACTGTCACATCAATACACAACACTGTCACATCAAAACACAACACTGTCACATCAATACACAACACTGTCAAATCAAAACACAACACTGTCACATCAAAACACAACACTGTCACATCAATACACAACACTGTCACATCAACACACAACACTGTCACATCAACACACAACACTGTCACATCAATACACAACACTGTCACATCAATACACAACACTGTCACATCAATACACAACACTGTCACATCAATACACAACACTGTCACATCAATACACAACACTGTCACATCAATACACAACACTGTCACATCAACACACAACACTGTCACATCAATACACAACACTGTCCCATCAACTCACAACACTGTCACATCAAAACACAACACTGTCACATCAAAACACTGTCACATCAAAACACTGTCACATCAACTCACAACACTGTCACATCAATACACAACACTGTCACATCAACACACAACACTGTCACATCAACACACAACACTGTCACATCAATACACAACACTGTCACATCAATACACAACACTGTCACATCAATACACAACACTGTCACATCAATACACAACACTGTCACATCAATACACAACACTGTCACATCACAACACACACAATACTGTCACATCACATCACACACACACAGGGCAAGAACTGAGCACACACACACCTTCAGTTTGAGCCTGGTCCGTCCCTCTTCATCCAACATCTCCTCATCCTCAAACTCATCTTCATAGTACTGGGAGTCAAAGGGTCTGAACAGAGAGGAACACACACATCACATCAGACACAGAGTTCAGAGAGAAGACACTGCTTCTACCTATCCAGACCCTTCACACCCGAAAACATGGAATGCTCAGGGGAAGGTCAGAGTTAGGGGTCAGGGTCTAGGGTCCGGGGGGTGTCAGGGTCTAGGGTCAGGAGGAGGGTCAGAGTTAGGGGTCAGGGTCTAGGGTCAGGGGGAGGGTCAGTAAGTGAACTGGGACCATCTGGGGTGAGTCTAACCTGGGCTCAACGGAGAGGAAGTTGGGTAGTTTGACGAAGTAGAGGTCTGATCCTAGATCAGTGCTGACTTTAGGAATCTCCACCTCGATACGAGTCTCTGGGACGGGCTCCTCCTCAGCCTGCTCCCCTTCCATACCATCCTCTTGGTCCTGGGGGAGAGAAACACAGAGAGACACACACACACAGAGAGAGACACACACACACACACACAGAGAGAGAGACACACACAGAGAGAGACACACACACACACACAGAGAGAGACACACACACACACAGAGAGAGACACACACACACACAGAGAGACACACACACACACACACAGAGAGACACACACAGAGAGAGACACACACACACACACAGAGAGACACACACACACACACACACACAGAGAGAGACACACACACACACAGAGAGAGACACACACACACACAGAGAGAGACACACACACACACAGAGAGAGACACACACACAAACTCTTCATTATTAGTTCTTGTAACATGCAGAGGTAAAGTGTGTCTCACCAGGGGTTGTTCTGGAGTGGGGACACACAAGTGTGTCTAACAAGGGGTTGTTCTGGAGGGGGGGGGGTAAAGTGTGTCTAACAAGGGGTTGTTCTGGAGTGGGGGGGTAAAGTGTGTCTCACCAGGGGTTGTTCTGGAGTGGGGGGGGGGGTAAAGTGTGTCTAACAAGGGGTTGTTCTGGACACAGGGGGTAAAGTGTGTCTAACAAGGGGTTGTTCTGGAGTGGGGGGGGTAAAGTGTGTCTAACAAGGGGTTGTTCTGGAGTGGGGGGTAAAGTGTGTCTCACCAGGGGTTGTTCTGGAGTGGGGGGGTAAAGTGTGTCTAACAAGGGGTTGTTCTGGAGTGGGGGGGTAAAGTGTGTCTCACCAGGGGTTGTTCTGGAGTGGGGGGGGGGTAAAGTGTGTCTAACCAGGGGTTGTTCTGGAGTGGGGGGGTAAAGTGTGTCTCACCAGGGGTTGTTCTGGAGTGGGGGGGGGTAAAGTGTGTCTCACCAGGGGTTGTTCTGGAGTGGGGGAGGGGGGAGTAAAGTGTGTCTCACCAGGGGTTGTCCTGGAGTAGGGTGGTTAAGTGTGTCTCACCAGGGGTTGTCCTGGAGTGGGAGGTTTCTCAGCATCACTGTCTGATGAGATGTCGTCTGCCTCTCCAAACAGGTCGTCTGCTGCTGGCTTCTTACCTGAGGAAGAGATGGAGAAAGAGGAGTCCTGAACCCTAACCTTTGACCCGTAACAGGTAGGAGTGGAACATGGAGGGATTATACCCTGACCCCTCCGCCTCCTCAAAGTGCATCGGAGTCGGCTTGGGTGGTATCCAGACTGTTATACCTTCATACCGACCGGGTCCTGGGATATTCAGTAATACCGGCACTGAACACAAGGGGCGCTGTTTTCAAACCCCACTGAGCCTCTGCAATATGGAGGCTACCAATGCTAATAAGTACATGTGAAATCCCATAGTGAATGCTAGCTAAATGCTAACGAGCGCATTGCAAACATTTTAGAGTCTCTGACAAACTATTTGCAGAACAGACAATAGCGTTCTCCTGACCCATGAGGGGATTCTCCTGACCCACTAGGGGATTCTCCTGACCCACTAGGGGTTTCTCCTGACCCACTAGGGGTTTCTCCTGACCCACTAGGGGTTTCTCCTGACCCACTAGGGGATTCTCCTGACCCACTAGGGGATTCTCCTGACCCACTAGGGGATTCTCCTGACCCACTAGGGGATTCTCCTGACCCACTAGGGGATTCTCCTGACCCACTAGGGGATTCTCTGGCTGAATCTAGTTGATGATCCCTGGTATATATGATATATACCGGCCAAGCCTACACCAGGAGGGATCTTCTCCTCTAGTATGTGTTGAGGAGACCTCCTATAGGACTCTTCAGATTAGGGTTGCATGTTTCTAAATGCCCAAGTTTTCCAGAATTCCCGGTTGGAAGACTCCTGGATTCAGGCGGGGATAAGCAGGAAATCCGGAATCCTCCAACCAGGATTTCTGGGAAAGTTATTTTTGCAACCAGCCTTCAGATCTAGGTTTACCTTTACCCTTCTTCTTGGCTCCAACGTCGCTGTCAGAGTCTGAGCCAGACGCCGCCATCTTCTTCTTGGCTCCAACGTCGCTGTCAGAGTCTGAGCCAGACGCCGCCATCTTCTTCTTGGCTCCAACGTCGCTGTCAGAGTCTGAGCCAGACGCCGCCATCTTCTTCTTGGCTCCAACGTCGCTGTCAGAATCTGAGCCAGACGCCGCCATCTTCTTCTTGGCTCCAACATCGCTGTCAGAGTCCGAGGCAGACGCCATCTTCTTGTTCTTCCGTCCGACGAAGTCATCCTCGCTGTCACTGCCCTTCGCAGACTCTGAAGCACACACACACACATCATTTAATTATTATAATTCTCCTGTAGACTTCCAGTCATTGCTCAAACAAAGATTAAAGATCATTTTACTGGTCAATTACACACAAGGTCCAATCGAAATGTTACTTCCTTTTAACCCAAGCCCTCTGAAAGGAGACACATCAACATACAGGGCATTCTGAAAGTATTCAGACCCCTTGACTTTTTCCACATTTTGTTACGTTACAGTCTTACTCTAAAATTGATTAAATTATTTTGACAGGATTGTATCGAGGTACAGATCTGGGGGGGTACCAAAAAATGTCTGAAGCATTTAAGGTCCCCAAGAAACAGTGGCCTCCATCATTCTGAAGCATTTAAGGTCCCCAAGAACACAGTGGCCTCCATCATTCTGCAGCATTTAAGGTCCCCAAGAACACAGTGGCCTCCATCATTCTGCAGCATTGAAGTGGTCCATTCCAAGAACACAGTGGCCATCTCCATCATTCTGCAGCATTTAAGGTCCCCAAGAACACAGTGAAGGTCCCCAATCATTCTTAAATGGAAGAAGTTTGGAACCACCAAGAATCTTCCTAGAGCTGGCCGCCCGGACAAACTGAGCAGTCGGGGAGAAGGGCGTTGGTCAGAGAGGTGACCAAGAATCCAATGGTCACTCTGGCAGAGCTCCAGAGTTCCTCGGTGGAGATTGGAGAACCTTCCAGGACAACCAACTCTACAGCACTTCACCAATCAAGCCTTTATGGTAGTGGCCAGACAGAAGCCACTCCTAGGTAAAAGGCACATGAGAGCCCACTTGGAGTTTGCCAAAAGGCACCTAAAGGACTTTTAGACCATGAGAAAAATATTTTCTGGTTTGATGAAACCAAGATTGAACTCTTTGGCCTGAATGCCAAGTGTCACGTCTGGATGAAACCTGGCACCATCCCTACGGTGAAGCATTAGGGTGGCAGCATCATGCTGTGGGGATGTTTTTCAGCGGCAGGGACTGGGAGACTGACTAGGATCGAGGAAAAGATGAATGGAGCAAAGTACGTGCTCCAAAGTGCTCAGGACCTCAGCCTGGGCGAAGGTTCACCTTCTAACAGGACAACATCCCTAAGCACACAGCCAAGACAACGGAGGAGTGACTTTGGGACAAGTTTCTGAATGTCCTTGAGGGGCCCAGCCAAAGCCCGGACATGAACCCAATCCAACATCTCTGGAGAGACCTGAAAAAGCTGTGCAGCGATGCTCCGCAACCAACACGATAGAGCTTGGGAGGATCTGCAGAGAATAATGGGAGAAACTCCTCAAATACAGGTGTGACAAGCTTGTAGCGTCGTACCCAAGAAGACTCATGGCTGTAATCGCTGCCAAAGGTGCTGCCACAAAGTACTGTGTAAAGGGTCTGAATACTTATGTAAATATAATATTTCAGTTTTTTTTGTCATTATGGGTTATTGTGTGTAGATTGATGACAGAAAATTATTTAATCCATTTTGAATAAGGCTGTAATGTAACAAAATGTGGAAAAAGCCAAGGGGTCTAAATACTTTCCCAATGCGCTGTGTAGAGGTTTTTTAGTGGTAAGGGGAGCTGCCAGACTGGGTTCACAGGGAACAGCTGCTGTGTGGGGTTAAGTGCCTTGTTCAAGGGCACAGCAGCAACCAATGGCATATAGGATGTGATACAACAGTATCATATTGATAAAGCTTGATAGAGTACATTAATACAAGAGAAAAGCCAATGTTGCTGAAGGTTGCTACAGTTTTCTTTTCAAACTCCAAGGCTGATCTAGTGAGTGGCTAGAGGAAGGTCCTTCAGACCACACACACACACACACACACTTTCTTCAATACCTGACTTCTTCCTGCTCCTGTGCCCCGCCCCGTCCTCATCAGAATTCTCTCGCTCTTCGTCCGATTGGTGCTGCTTCTTCTCCTCCTCTTCCTCATCCTCTGATTGGTCACTCTTAGCCCCTCCTCCCCACTTTTCATCATCTGATTGGTTCTCCTTGCCTGACCCCTCCCCATCTGAGTGGGGGTTCCGGGCCCTGAGTGGGGGTGCCGGGCCCTGAGTGGGGGTGCCAGGGTCTGACAGGGGGTTCCGGGGTCTGACATGGGGGTGCCGGGGTCTGACAGGGGGTGCCAGGCGCGGAGTGGGGTGCCGGGCGCAGAGTGGGGGTGCCGGGAGCAGAGTGGGGGTGCCGGGAGCCGAGTGGGGGTGCCGGGAGCCGAGTGGGGGTGCCGGGAGCCGAGTGGGGGTGCCGGGAGCAGAGTGGGGGTGCCGGGAGCCGAGTGGGGGTGCCGGGAGCCGAGTGGGGGTGCCGGGAGCCGAGTGGGGGGTGCCGAGTGGGGGAGCCGGGAGTGGGGGTGCCGGGAGCCGAGTGGGGGTGCCGGGGTCGCTATGGATACTGGCAGGAAAACAAGTTATTACACATTATGTACATTCCAATGAAATTTGTTTTCACTCAAAGTGCTTTCAATAACAGATGAAAAAGCACTAGCCTATATAAAACCATTCCATAATCATTCCTCCTCACCTCTTCTCAGAGCGAGCACTGCCCCTCCCAGACCTGGGGCTCCCCACCCCGATACTGGACTGCCTGCCTCTGACCTTCGATCTCCATCTTCCTCCCTTCCTCCCGGTGCCCTCTCTCTGACCCACTGTGCTGCTCCGCGTCTGACTGGTCATTGTCCTCGGGCTCCGAGTGCATGCTGGCATCCGACTGGTTTCCTGAGCGTTCCGACAGGTTTGATTGGTTGTCGCTGTGTCGGCTTTGGCGTTCCTCTTCACTGTCATCCCCAAACAGCTCCTGGTTCATAGAGTTATACCATGTCATTATTGTGGTTAAGAGTGTTTCCTGTGTGTGTGTGTGTATGTACTGAAACAACTGGACCTCACCTTGGTGTTGGGCTTTCCCCCATCTTGTCCATCATCATCATCTCTCCCGCTGTCGCTGCCCGAGGCGTTACTATGGGAACGGGACCGGGGCATCTCCGGCTCAGATTCAGAACCTGAACCAGAGCCAGACGCCACTGCTGAGACCACTGCACACACACACACACACACACACACACACACACACACACACACACACACACACACACACACACACACACACACACACACACACACACACACGTTAGCTTTCAGCAGAGGGGAAATGTACATGCATGTGAAATAAACACAAATACTAACGTTAGCGACGCACGCCCCATGGGGAACTTGAATGGTTAGCTAGCTAACGTTAATGTGCTGGACCAAGTATGTACTGGCTATTTTGGTTCTAGATAGGTTGTTGATGGATATTCTCAAAGGTCCTCTTTACTAACGTTAGCTACTTGTTAGCCACTTACCGTTAGCTTCGCTAGCATCAGCCAACCGGCCTTAGCTAGATCACATTAGCTAACTTACTAGCTGTAACTGCATAAAGCTATTCATCTAGCGTAACTTTAGACGTGTTTAGCTAACTTTTCGGAACAGCATTTTGATGGCTAACTTCACCTCTTTGTTCGTTGTCACTGTCCCCATCACTCCCGAACAGTTCGTCCATGTCCGCCATTTCTTTCGATGAGGACGAACCGGAAGTGACACATGAACGTTTTCCCAGTTCAGCACGACACGATTAACTGCGTCGAATATCCACCGGGTGGCGGCAGATGAGCGCTGTGAAATAAGGTGCATGTAAACATGCATCAGATGAATACGTTAATGGAAATCATTGTGTTATTTTATCATTTAACCCCGACATAAAACATTGCAGTTTATAAAAGTGCAGAATCTGTAGTCGACTGTGGTATTTTGACGCAGTAATTGCAGAATAACTGCTGTGTACTATTTTATTTATTTATTTTACCTTTATTTAACCAGGCAAGTCAGTTAAGAACATATTCTTATTTTCAATGACGGCCTCGGGTTAACTGCCTGTTCAGGGGCAGAACGACAGATTTGTACCTTGTCAGCTCGGGGGTTTGAACTCGCAACCTTCCGGTTACTAGTCCAACGCTCTAACCACTAGGCTACGCTACTACACTCTAACTGCAGTTTGTTTTGTAAGGGTGCTGAGAGTGAGCAGTGCGGAGCATCAATACACACAGCACAGGACCTTTCTCATCTGGTAGAGAGACGGGCTCACCTGTTGAACAATAAAGATCCTGGAATTATTTTATTTAAAAGATTTATACTTCACCTTTATTTAACCAGGTAGGCCAGGTAGGCCATTAACAACTGCGACATGGCCAAGATAAAGCAAAGCAATGCGACAAAAACAACAAAAAACAATCAATAACACAAAATAAAATAAAAATAGAACAATATATGTACAGTGTGTGCAAATGTAGAAGATTAGAGAAGTAGCCAATAAATAGGCCCTAGAGGCGAAAATAATTACAATTTAGCATTAATACTGGAGTGATGCAGTTGAAGTCGGAAGTTTACATACACCTTATCCAAATACATTTAAACTCAGTTTTTCACAATTCCTGACATTTCACAAATTCCCTGTCTTAGGTCAGTTAGGATCACCACTTTATTTGAAGAATGTGAAATGTCAGAATAATAGTAGAGAGAAGGATTTATTTAATCTTTTATTTCTTTCATCACATTCCCAGTGGGTCAGAAGTTTACATACACTCAATTAGTATTTGGTAGCATTGCCTTTAAATTGTTTAACTTGGGTCAAACGTTTCGGGTAGCCTTCCACAAGCTTCCCACAATAAGTTGGGTGAATTTTGGCCCATTCCTCCTGACAGAGCTGGTGTAACTGAGTCAGGTTTGTAGGCCTCCTTGCTCACACACGCTTTTTCAATTCTGCCCACAAATTTTCGAATTGAGGTCAGGGCTTTGTGATGGCCACTCCAATACCTTGACTTTGTTGTCTTTAAGCCATTTTGCCAAAAATTTGGAAGTATGCTTGGGGTCATTGTCCATTTGGAAGACCCATTTGAGACCAAGCTTTAAATTCCTGACTGATGTCTTGAGATGTTGCTTCAATATATCCACATAATTTTCATTCCTCATGAAACCATCTATTTTGTGAAGTGCACCAGTCCCTCCTGCAGCAAAGCACCCCCACAACATGATGCTGCCACCCCGTGCTTTACGGTTGGGATGGTGTTCTTCGGCTTGCAAGCGTCCCCCTTTTTCCTCCAAACATAACGATGGTCATTATGGCCAAACAGTTCTATTTTTGTTTCATCAGACCAGGGGACATTTCTCCAAAAAGTACGATCTTTGTCCCCATGTGCAGTTGCAGACCGTAGTCTGGCTTATTTATGGCGGCTTTGGAGCAGTGGCTTCTTCCTTGATGAACAGCCTTTCAGGTTATGTTGATATAGGACCCATTTTACTGTGGATATAGATACTTTTGTACCCGTTTCCTCCAGCATCTTCACAAGGTCCTTTGCTGTTGTTCTGGAATTGATTTGCACTTTTCGCACCAAAGTACATTCAAAATCAAATCAAATCAAATCAAATGTATTTATATAGCCCTTCGTACATCAGCTGATATCTCAAAGTGCTGTACAGAAACCCAGCCTAAAACCCCAAACAGCAAGCAATGCAGGTGTAGAAGCACTCATCCCTAGAAGACAGAACGCGTCTCCTTCCTGAGCGGTATGACGGCTGCATGGTCCCATGGTGTTTATACTTGCGTACTATTGTTTGTACAGATGAATGTGGTACCTTCAGGTGTTTGGATATTGCTCCCAAGGATGAACCAGACTTGTGGACGTCTACAATTTGTTTTCTGAGGTCTTAACTGATTTCTTTTGATTTCCCAGTGTCCCATGATGTCAAGCAAAGAGGCACTGAGTTTGAAGGTTGGCCTTGAAATACATCCACAAGTCCACCTCCAATTGACTCAGAAGCTTCTAAAGCCATGACATAATTTTCTGGAATTTTCCAAGCTGTTTAAAAGGCAGTCAACTTAGTGTATGTAAACTTCTGACCCACTGGAATTGTGATACAGTGAATTCTAAGTGAAATAATCTGTCTGTAAACAATTGTTGGAAAAAGTACTTGTGTCATGTACAAAGTAGATGTCCTAAGTGACTTGCCAAAACTATAGTTTGTTAACAAGAAACTTGTGGAGTGGTTGAAAAATGAGTTTTAATGACTCGAGCCTATGTGTATGTAAACTTCAGACTTCAACTGTAGATGTGCAGATGATGATGTGCAAGTAGAGATACTAGGGTTCAAAAGAGCAAGAGGGTAAGTAACAATATGGGGATGAGGTAGTCGGGTGTGCTATTTACAGATGGGCTGTGTACAGGTACAGTGATCGGTAAGCTGCTCAGACAGCTGATGCTTAAAGTTAGAGAGGGAAATATAAGTCTCCAGCTTCAGAGATTTTTGTAATTCGTTACAGTCATTGGCAGCAGAGAACTGGAAGGAAAGGCGGCCAAAGGAAGCGTTGGCTTTGTGGATGACCAGTGCAATATACCTGCTGGAGCACTTGCTATGGGTGGGTGTTGCTATGGTGATCAGTGAACTGAGATAAGGCGGGGCTTTACCTAGCAAAGACTTATAGATGACCTGGAGCCAGTGGGTTTGGCGACGGATATGTATTGAGGGCCAACCTATGAGAGCATCAGGTCGCAGTGGTGGGTAGTATATGGGGCTTTGGTGATAAAACGGATGGCACTGTGATAGACTACTTCCAGTTTGCTGAGTATGTTGGGGAATATTTTGTAAATGACATGGCCAAAGTCAAGGATCGGTAGGATAGTCAGTTTTACGAGGGTATGTTTGGCAGCATGAGTGAAGGATGCTTTGTTGCGAAATAGGAAGCAGATTCTAGAGTTCATTTTGGATTGGAGATGCTTAATGTGAGTCTGGAAGGAGAGTTTACAGTCTAACTAGACACCTAGATATTTTTAGTTGTCCACATATTCTAGGTCAGAACCATCCATATGCTAGTCAGGCGGGAGGGTGCGGGCAGCAATCGGTTGAAGAGCATGCACTTCGTTTTACTTGCATTTAAAAGCAGTTGGAGGCCACGGAAGGAGTGTTGTATGGCGTTGAAACTCATTTGGAGGTTTGTTAGCACAGTGTCCAAAGAAGGGCCAGAAGTATACAGAATGGTGTCGTCTGCGTAGAGGTGGATCAAAGAATCACCAGCAGCAAGAGCGACATCATTGATGAATACAGAGAAAAGAGTCGGCCCAAGAATTGAACCCTGTGGCACCGCCATAGAGACTGCCAGAGGTCAGGCCCTCCGATTTGACACACTGAACTCTATCTGAGAAGTAGTTGGTGAACCAGGCGAGGGAGTCATTTGAGAAGCCAAGGCTATTGAGTCTGTCGATAAGAATGCTGTGATTGACAGAGTCGAAAGCCTTGGCCAGGTTGATGAAGACAGTACTATCTTTTATCGTTGGACTTTATGATATTGTTTAGGACCTTGAGCGTGGCTGAGGTGCACCCATGACCAGCTCTGAAACCAGATTGCATAGTGGCGAAGGTACGGTGGGATTCAAAATGGTCAGTGATCGGTTTATTAACTTGGCTTTCGAAGATTTTAGAAGGGCAGAGCAGGATGGATATAGATCTACAACAGTTTGGGTCTAGAATGTCTCCCTCTTTAAAGAGGGGATGACCGTGGCAGCGTTCCAATCTTTAGGGATCTCAGACAATAAAAAAGAGAGGTTGAACAGGCCAGCAATTTTGCAGTTCTTTCAGAACATCAGCAGTCTGGATTTGGGTGAAGGAGAAGCGGGTGGAGGTGGCGGGGTTGGGCAAGTTGCTGCACGGGGTGCTGAGATGTTGGCCAGGGTAGGGGTAGCCAGGTGGAAAGCATGGCCAGCCATGGAAAAATGCTTATTGAAATGATCGATTATCATAGATTTATCGGTGGTGACAGTGTTTCCTATCCTCAGTGCAGTGGACAGCTGGGAGGAGTTGCTCTTATTCTCCATGGTCTTTATAGTGTCCCAAAACTTTTTGGAATTAGTGCTACAGGAAGCAAATTTCTGTTTGAAATAGCTAGCCTTTTCTTTCCTAACTGACTGAGTATATTGGTTCCTGACTTCCCTGAAAAGTTGCATATCGCGGGGGCTATTCGATGCTAATGCAGAACGCCACAGGAGGGGCTATATCTGTTCTTAGTCCATTTTTTTGAACGGGCATGCTAATTTAAGATGGAGAGGAAAGCACTCTTGAAGAGCAACCAGGCATCCTCTACTGACAGGATGAGGTCAATATCCTTCCATGATACCCGGGCCAAGTCGATTAGAAAGGCCTGCTCGCTGAATTGTTTTAGGGAGCGTTTGAGAGTGATGAGGGGTGGTCATTTGACCATGGACCCAGTACGCACGCAGGCAATGAGAAAGTAATCGCTGAGATCCTGGTTGAAGACAGCAGAGGTGTATTTAGAGGGCAGGTATGGGGAGAGAGAGAGATTTACCAAATGACCATACGACAGACCACGTATTCACCCTGCACACCATAATTGACAAAGAAAACAACCAAAACAAAGGCAAAGTCTTCTCATGCTGTCAAAAACTATTTTGACGTGAGGGTCTGCTACACAAATCTAATGGAAAGAGGTGTTGGGGGAAAAACATACGACATTATAAAATCCATGTACACAAACAGCAAGTGTGCGGTTAAAATAGGCAAAAAAACACACTTCTTTCCACAGGGCCGTGTGGTGAGACAGGGATGCAGCTTAAGCCCCACCCTCTTCAACATATATATCAATTAATTGGCGAGGGCACTAGAACAGTCTGCCTCACCCTACTAGAATCTGAAGTTAAATGTCTACTGTTTGCTGATGATCTGGTGCTTCTGTCCCCAACCAAGGAGGGCCTACAGCAGCACCTAGACATTCTGTACAGATTATGCCAGACCTGGACCCTGACAGTAAATCTCAGAAAGACAAAAATAAGGGTGTTTCCCAAAAGGTCCAGTTGCCAGAACCACAAATTCCATCTAGACACCGTTGCCCTAGAGCACACAAAAACGATACATACCTCTGCATAAACATCAGCACCACGGGTAACTTCCACAAAGCCGTGAACGATCTGAGAGACAAGGCAAGAAGGGCATTCTATGCCATCAAAAGGAACATAAAATCCAACATACCAATTAGGATCTGGCTAAAAATACTTGAATCAGTTATAGAACCCATTACCCTTTATGGTTGTGAGGTCTGGGGTCCGCTCACCAACCAAGAATTCACAAAATGGGACAAACACCAAATTGAGACTGCATGCAGAATTCTGTAAAAACATCCTCAGTGTAAAACGTAGAACACCAATAAAGCATGCAGAGCAGAATTAGGCCGATACCCACTAATGATCAAAATCCAGAAAAGAGCCATTCAATTCTACAACCACCTAAAAGGAAGTGATTCTCAAACCCTCCATTACAAAGCCATCACCTACAGAGATGAGCCTGGAGAAGAGTCCCCTAAGCAAGCTGGTCCTGGGGCTCTGTTCACTAACACAAACAGACCCCCAGAACAGCAACACAATTACACCAAACTAAATCACAAGAAAACAAAAACTTGACACATTGGAAATAATTACCAAAAAACAGAGCAAACTAGAATGCTACTTGGCCCTAAACAGAGAGGACACAGTGGCAGAACACCTGACCAAGCTTTGACTATGTATAGATTCAGTGAGCATTTGCTACTGAGAAAGGTCGCCGTAGGCAGACATGGCTCTCAAGAGAAGACAGGCTATGTGCTCACTGCCCACAAAATGAGGTGGAAACTGAGCTGCACTTCTTAACCTCCTGCCAAATGTATGACCATATTAGAGACACATATTTCCCTCCGATTACACAGATCCACAAAGAATTTGAAAATATATACAATTTTGATAAACTATTGTGGTAAACCGTGGGGTGTTGGGTAGAGCGTGCAGAGATTAACACAGACACAGGGAGGTTCAAGTCAGAAAATGTGACTTTACTAGGCAATAAAATAAACATAACAAACACAGGTTTGGCTCGGGTCATTCTGCTCAGCTTCTGCTCTGTGTTGGTGTCTCTCTGTTCTTTCTCACGGTGTGCCACAGTGCTCCTTTTTTGTGGCCTCCACGTCTGGTTGGTACTTTCCCCCTAATTACCTGTACTTGGAGCCATCCGTGTCGGGGTGCCCAGCCTCTGTACTCCCGGCAGAGGGAGCCAACGTCACATGCCCGTACCTCCCCTCTATCACTAAACCCCGGGGGAGACCTCCCTGGATACCACACCATCTACTGGGTGAAATACCACAATGTGACATCACAGCAGCAAGATTTGTGACCTGTTGCCACACGGGCAACCAGTGAAGAACAAACACCATTGTAAATACGACCCATATTTATGTTTATTTATTTCCCCTTTTGTACTTTAACTATTTGCACATCATTACAACACTGTATATATATACATAATATGACATTTGAAATGTCTCTATTCCGTTGGAACTTTTGTTTATTATCTATTTCACTTGCTTTGGCATTGTAAACATATGTTTCTCATGCCAATACAGCCCTTTGAATTGAATAGAGAGAGAGAGAGAGAGAGAGAGAGAGAGAGAGAGAGAGAGAGAGAGAGAGAGAGAGAGAGAGAGAGAGAGAGAGAGAGAGAGAGAGAGAGAGAGAGAGAGAGAGAGAGAGAGAGAGAGAGAGAGACAGAGAGAGAGCGAGAGAGAGAGAGAGAGAGAGAGAGAGAGAGAGAGAGAGAGAGAGTGTTATGCAGGTGAATGAGGACCCAAAAGCGACTTAACGGAAACAGAGTCTTTATTCCAGTCTTAAACAAAAGCGATAATCCTGGATATTATCTAGGTAAAATCAAAAACAGGAAAACTGAAATCCACTCGTCAGTATAGAGGAATGACTGGAGACGCGACCACAGACTGCAGGTCACTTCGGGAAGGCACCGGCCGTAGCTGACATTGACACCTGCTCACACGCAGCATCTGAAGAAGGTAAAACACGACAGGGCGGAACAAGGACACAGAACAGCGAACATCAAACAAGGATCCGACAAGGACAGAAGCGGAAAACAGAGGGAGAAATAGGGACTCTAATCAGAGGGCAAAATAGGGGACAGGTGTGAAAAGAGTAAATGAGGTAGTTAGGAGAATGAGGAACAGCTGGGAGCAGGAACGGAACGATAGAGAGAGAGAGCGAGAGAGGGAGAGAGGGAGGGGGAGAGAGAGGGATAGAAAGAGGGAAAGAACCTAATAAGACCAGCAGAGGGAAACGAATAGAAGGGAAGCACAGAGACAAGACATGATAATCAATGACAAAACATGACAGAGAGAGAGAGAGGGACAGAGAGAGAGCGAGAGAGAGAGATAAAGAGCGAGAGCAAGAGCGAGAGCGAGAGAGAGAGAGAGAGAGAGAGAGAGAGAGAGAGAGAGAGAGAGAGAGAGAGAGAGAGAGAGCGAGAGAGAGATAAAGAGCGAGAGCGAGAGCGAGAGCGAGAGAGAGAGAGAGAGAGAGAGAGAGAGAGAGAGAGAGAGAGAGAGAGAGAAAACAAACTCCCTGTCTGCTGCCAGAAGAGAGAGAGGGGAGTTGTACTGACATGCTCTATCACTCACATTGTGCTCTTAACTACAGGTCGACCTAGGGTGACTTTAAAATACACACACACATGCTTCACACCCGGAAACCAAACACACTGCTGCCACGCCGAGTGCGTGTTACATCATGCCTGTTCACCTTGACCCTGGATTCAGTCCAGTTGGTTTGTTTATTCTCAACATGATCAGAGAGTCCTTATGCCCCACCCTCTAACCCTGCCCGTGATCCTGACAAAACCACACACACTCAGTCACATTTAATAACACAAACACCTATGTGTTTAATGAATAAGGAAATCATGAGAAGGAATAGGAACGCATCAATAGGAATATTAAATTAATAGAAAAATACTTAACGAATGTCACTTTGTGAGAAATGTACTGACCAATGAACTGAGTCCAGAGCAGCTATTTCCTCAAGGAAGTGTCCCTAACCATTGATCTAGGGTCAGAGCTGTCCCTAACCACTGATCTAGGGTCAGAGCTGTCCCTACCACTGATCTAGGGTCAGAGCTGTCCCTAACCACTGATCTAGGGTCAGATCTGTCCCTAACCACTGATCTAGGGTCAGATCTGTCCCTAACCACTGATCTAGGGTCAGAGCTGTCCCTAACCACTGATCTAGGGTCAGAGCTGTCCCTAACCACTGATCTAGGGTCAGAGCTGTCCCTAACCACTGATCTAGGGTCAGAGCTGTCCCTACCACTGATCTAGGGTCAGATCTGTCCCTAACCACTGATCTAGGGTCAGATCTGTCCCTAACCACTGATCTAGGGTCAGAGCTGTCCCTACCACTGATCTAGGGTCAGAGCTGTCCCTACCACTGATCTAGGGTCAGAGCTGTCCCTACCACTGATCTACGGTCAGATCTGTCCTTAACCACTGATCTAGAGTCAGATCTGTCCCTAACCACTGATCTAGGGTCAGAGATGTTCCTAACCACTGATCTCGGGTCAGATCTGTCCCTACCACTGATCTAGGGTCAGAGCTGTCCCTAACCACTGATCTAGGGTCAGAGCTGTCCCTTAGCCACTGGTCTAGGATCAGGTCTACAGTTTTCCCTCCCCCTAATGGTTAGGACTGGAGAGTGAAGTCATCTGGTCCTAGATCTGTGATTAGGGGCGACTTCTACCACTGCAGTAAAACCCTAGACCTGATCTGGCAAAGCTTCTCATTAAAACTGATTTCACACGACAGAACTATAAATCTCATAATCTCATCTGAACTCCAGCTTGCCTGACCTCACTTTAGGCAAAAAACTGATCCAAGTCTTACTGGCTTCAGCTGCATTCACTTACTACCCGTGAGAAGGGCTTCTCTGCATATCTCTATATCTCTATATCTCTAGGCCTATATCTCTATATCTCTAGGCCTATATCTCTATATCTCTGATATTTCTAGGCCTATATCTCTGATATTTCTAGGCCTATATCTCTATATCTTTGATATCTCTAGGCCTATATCTCTATATCTCTGATATCTCTAGGCCTATATCTCTATATCTCTAGGCCTATATCTCTATATCTTTGATATCTCTAGGCCTATATCTCTATATTTCTGATATCTCTAGGCCTATATCTCTATATCTCTGATATCTCTAGGCCTATATCTCTATATCTCTGATATTTCTAGGCCTATATCTCTGATATCTCTAGGCCTATATCTCTATATCTCTAGGCCCATATCTCTATATCTCTGATATCTCTAGGCCCATATCTCTGATATCTCTAGGCCCATATCTCTATATCTCTGATATCTCTAGGCCCATATCTCTGATATCTCTAGGCCCATATCTCTATATCTCTGATATCTCTAGGCCCATATCTCTATATCTCTGATATCTCTAGGCCTATATATCTCTGATATCTCTAGGCCCATATCTCTATATCTCTAGGCCTATATCTCTAGGCCTATATCTCTATATCTCTGATATCTCTAGGCCCATATCTCTGATATCTCTAGGCCCATATCTCTATATCTCTGATATCTCTAGGCCTATATCTCTGATATCTCTAGGCCTATATCTCTATATATCTGATATCTCTAGGCCTATATCTCTATATCTCTGATATCTCTAGGCCTATATCTCTGATATCTCTAGGCCTATATCTCTATATATCTGATATCTCTAGGCCTATATCTCTATATCTCTGATATCTCTAGGCCCATATCTCCATATCTCTGATATCTCTAGGCCTATATCTCTATATCTCTGATATCTCTAGGCCTATATCTCTGATATCTCTAGGCCTATATCTCTGATATCTCTAGGCCCATATCTCTATATCTCTGATATCTCTAGGCCAATATCTCTGATATATGTAGGCCTATATCCTATATCTCTGATATCTCTAGGCCCATATCTCTGATATCTCTAGGCCTATATCTCTATATCTCTGATATCTCTAGGCCTATATCTCTATATCTCTGATATCTCTAGGCCCATATCTCTAAATCTCTGATATCTCTAGGCCCATATCTCTGATATCTCTAGGCCCATATCTCTATATCTCTGATATCTCTAGGCCTATATCTCTATATCTCTGATATCTCTAGGCCCATATCTCTATATCTCTGATATCTCTAGGCCTATATCTCTATATCTCTGATATCTCTAGGCCTATATCTCTATATCTCTGATATCTCTAGGCCTATATATCTCTGACATCTGTCTTTGTGATATTCTAATGTTTGATTATGATGTTGGGTATGACACTGGGTGGACAATAACTTGTCCATTTCTATGATCAGTTTCTATTATATTCTGTGGAACGCCGAGAGAGCTTGTCTGGTAACCATGGTTACACCACAACTGCTGCTTCAGTGTTCTCTATTACAGTACAGACCTCTGCTGTGATAACACCCCATACATGAGAGAGAGAGAGAGAGAGAGAGAGAGAGAGAGAGAGAGAGAGAGAGAGAGAGAGAGAGAGATGGAAACTGTTCTCATGATCTGTTCTCCATTCTTCTCTCTCTCTCTTTCTTTCTCTCTCTGTCTTCTCAGGGAGTGGAAACTCATGACTCATTCATTTCCCCTCTGGCCAGAGTCCCACAGAGGTCCACTACGGCAACCAGATCCAATGCTACCCCCCCCCTCACACACTAGGGCAGTGAGTTCTCCAACACTCCACTCTGCCACAGTTAACCCAGAGAGGAATGTAGTCACTCATGACATCATCCTGCAGGCATGTGCAAACAATCACAGAAACTGGATCTAATTAGTGGACGTCTCACACACACACACACACACACACACACACACACACACACACACACACACACACACACACACACACACACACACACACACACACACACACACACACACACACACACACACACACACACACACACACACACACACTCCTGTAGAATCCTTCCAACTACACTGAACAAAAATATAAACGCAACATGTAAAGTGTTGGTCCCATGAACTGAAATAAATCATCCCAGAAAATTTCCATTCGTACAAAAAGCTTATTTCTCTCAAATGTTGTGCACAAATTTGTTTCCATCCATGTTAGTGAGCATCGTGTGGCATATCAAGAAGCTGATTAAAGAGCATGATGATCACATCCCTGGGTCGCTCCTCTTGTCAGTTCGCTGCAACTAGCGACTGGAACGAGCTGCAACAAAACACTCAAACTGGACAGTTTTATCTCCATCTCTTCATTCAAAGACTCAATCATGGACACTCTTACTGACAGCTGTGGCTGCTTCGTGTGATGTATTGTTGTCTCTACCTTTGTGCTGTTGTCTGTGCCCAATAATGTTTGTAACATGTTGTGTTGCTACCATGTTGTTGTCACGTTGTGTTGCTACCATGTTGTTGTTATGTTGTGTTGCTACCATGCTGTGTTGTCTTTAGGTCCCTCTTTATGTAGTGTTGTGTTGTTGTCTTTAGGTCCCTCTTTATGTAGTGTTGTGTTGTTGTCTTTAGGTCCCTCTTTATGTAGTGTTGTGTTGTTGTCTTTAGGTCCCTCTTTATGTAGTGTTGTGTTGTTGTCTTTAGGTCCCTCTTTATGTAGTGTTGTGTTGTCTGTAGGTCCCTCTTTATGTAGTGTTGTGTTGTCTTTAGGTCCCTCTTTATGTAGTGTTGTGTTGTTGTCTTGTTGTGTTGTCTGTTTTGTCCTATATTTTTTGTATACATTTAAAATAAATCCCAGCCCCCGTCCACACAGGAGGCCTTTTACCTTTTGGTGGGCCGTCATTGTAAATAAGAATTTGTTCTTAACTGACTTGCCTTGTTAAAGGTTACATTTTAAATGAAAAAGTCTATCTGCCCGGTACATTTGAAACCAGGATTCATCAGAGAAGAGCACAGTTCCCCAGCCAGTGGCCATCAAAGGTGAGTATATACCCACTGATGGTTTGCTGATAATGATGATGATGATGATAATGCACAGCCTCATGTCGCAAGGATCTGTACACAATTCCTGGAAGCTGAAACTGTCCCATGGCCTGCATTCTCACCAGATATGTCACACATTGAGCATGTTTGGGATGCTCTGGATCAAGGTGTTCCAGTTCCCAGCCAATATCCAGCAACTTCACACAGCCATTGAAGAGGAGTGGGACAACGTTCCACAGATCACAATCAGCAGCCTGATCAACTCTATGTGAAGGAGATGTGTCGCGCTGCATGAGGCAAATGGTGGTCACACCAGATACTTTAAGGTTTCTATGACCAACATATTCATATCTGTATTCCCAGTCATGTGAAATCCATAGATTAGAGCCTAATGCATTTTTCAATTGACGGATTTACCTTATATGAAATGTAACTCAGTAAAATCTTGAAAATACTTCATGTTGCGTTTATATTTTTGTTCAGTGTATATAACCGTCCTGCCCGTATCACTATCGCTATGGGAATGCCCTTTGAACCCAAAGGTGAGTTTCAAAGGGAATCACACAACTGAGATCTGGATTAATTTCCACTAGAACAGAGTACACTACAACTCTGTACTGGATTCATTTCCACTAGAACAGAGTACACTACAACTCTGTACTGGATTAATTTCCACTAGAACAGAGTACACTACAACTCTGTACTGGATTCATTTCCACTAGAACAGAGTACACTACAACTCTGTACTAGAACAGGATTAATTTCCACTAGAACAGAGTACACTACAACTCTGTACTGGATTCATTTCCACTAGAACAGAGTACACTACAACTCTGTACTGGATTCATTTCCACTAGAACAGAGTACACTACAACTCTGTACTGGATTCATTTCCACTAGAACAGAGTACACTACAACTCTGTACTGGATTCATTTCCACTAGAACAGAGTACACTACAACTCTACTGGATTCATTTCCACTAGAACAGAGTACACTACAACTCTGTACTTGATTCATTTCCACTAGAACAGAGTACACTACAACTCTGTACTGGATTAATTTCCACTACAACTCTGTACTGGATTCATTTCCACTAGAACAGAGTACACTACAACTCTGTACTGGATTCATTTCCACTAGAACAGAGTACACTACAACTCTGTACTGGATTAATTTCCACTACAACTCTGTACTGGATTCATTTCCACTAGAACAGAGTACACTACAACTCTGTACTGGATTCATTTCCACTAGAACAGAGTACACTACAACTCTACTGGATTCATTTCCACTAGAACAGAGTACACTACAACTCTGTACTGGATTCATTTCCACTAGAACAGAGTACACTACAACTCTGTACTGGATTCATTTCCACTAGAACAGAGTACACTACAACTCTGTACTGGATTCATTTCCACTAGAACAGAGTACACTACAACTCTGTACTGGATTCATTTCCACTACAACTCTGTACTGGATTCATTTCCACTAGAACAGAGTACACTACAACTCTGTACTGGATTCATTTCCACTACAACTCTGTACTGGATTCATTTCCACTAGAACAGAGTACACTACAACTCTGTACTGGATTCATTTCCACTAGAACAGAGTACACTACAACTCTGTACTGGATTCATTTCCACTACAACTCTGTACTGGATTCATTTCCACTAGAACAGAGTACACTACAACTCTACTGGATTCATTTCCACTAGAACAGAGTACACTACAACTCTGTACTGGATTCATTTCCACTAGAACAGAGTACACTACAACTCTGTGATCTGGATTCATTTCCACTAGAACAGAGTACACTACAACTCTGTACTGGATTCATTTCCACTAGAACAGAGTACACTACAACTCTGTACTGGATTCATTTCCACTACAACTCTGTACTGGATTCATTTCCACTAGAACAGAGTACACTACAACTCTACTGGATTCATTTCCACTAGAACAGAGTACACTACAACTCTGTACTGGATTCATTTCCACTAGAACAGAGTACACTACAACTCTGTGATCTGGATTCATTTCCACTAGAACAGAGTACACTACAACTCTGTACTGGATTCATTTCCACTAGAACAGAGTACACTACAACTCTGTACCTGTTGAACAGCCAGTGTGATGTCCTGCGTTGTTTTTGGGATCTGATAAATGCACGATGTTGAGACGGCTTGCTCTTCTTGGAACAAAGACATTGATTACGGCAGGGTATCCTAGTGGTTAGAGCGTTGGACTAGTAACCGGAAGGGTTGCGAGTTCAAACCCCCGAGCTGACAAGGTACAAATCTGTCGTTCTGCCCCTGAACAAGGCAGTTAACCCACTGTTCCTAGGCCGTCATTGAAAATAAGAATGTGTTCTTAACTGACTTGCCTCGTTAAATAAAGGTAAAATAAAAATACAATTACAACACCATAGTTCACCTTGGGGAACAATACAAAACCTTATTGAATTGAATTCAGTAGCACTATAAAATACTGCACATGGATGAAACGTGAAGACAACAGAGATGGACATCGTATGTAAAAACATTTATTGGTTGAGGACGTATTATAGTTGACATGGCCTTTCTACCAGGCTTGGTGGTTAATATTAACAGTACAGCTTCCTACTTCCTCTACTCTTTAGTCTCAGACATGGAGCTTCACCATTCAAAAAAAAAAAATAATAATAATCTTTACATTTACTTGATACACACAGGTGTGTGTGTGACGGTGTGGAATGTGTGTGAGGGTTAAACATTATGAGATGGTCAACTATAACAATATACATGATTAAGATCAGATTATGGACAGAGCAGAGCACAGAGCCAGGTTACTATAGCCTGGGTTACACCCTATGGGCCCTGGTCAACAGGAAGCACACCATATAAGGAACAGGGAACCATTTGGGATTCAGACATTATAGTTAAGCAGACAGCATCACTCCAAATAACCTTAGTCAGCCAATCACATCGCTCTATCCCACCCACAGAATCAAGGCTGACTAACTGGCTGGTTCACCAGATGTGATTAAGAAACTAAAACATGAGCATCGTATTGGTCCAGACAAACCACATGATCTCAACACGAGGACTTCCTACTCCAGATTACCACATTAACAACACACAGGACCAGTTTCCTGGACACAGATTCAGCAGTTTTGGTCCAGTAGGATTCATGTGAGTCCAGGAGGCCAGCCTGTAATTAAGCAATAAGGCACAGCCCCCCTGTAGTGCCAATATACCACAGCTAAGGGTTGTTCTTGCGCACGACGCAGTGTGGAGTGCCTTGACACAGCCCTTAGCCGTGGTATATTTGCCATATAAACCCCCAAGGTGCCTTATTGCTATTAGAAACTGGTTACCAATGTAATTAGAGCAGTAAAAATTCAAATGTTTTGTCATACCCGTGGTATTCGGTCTGATGTACCACAGCTGTCAGCCAATCAGCATTCAGGGCTTGAACCACCCAGTTTGTAATTCTCTATAAAATGGTGAGTGTCAACATCAGGCTGTATTTTGTCTGTTTTACAGCAGGCTAGTGTTCTCAGGAGAATCCAGCTGAGTTTAACACAGCATGTTGTTTTCTTCCATAGTGAGTAGCATGCCAGGGCTAGGAGCCGGTTCTAGGAGCCAGGGCTAGGAGCCGGTTCTAGGAGCCAGTTCTAGGAGCCTGTTCTAGGAGCCTGTTCTAGGAGCCTGTTCTAGGAGCCTGTTCTAGGAGCCGGTTCCAGGAGCCAGGGCTAGGAGCCAGGGCTAGGAGCCGGTTCTAGGAGCCAGTTCTAGGAGCCAGTTCTAGGAGCCTGTTCTAGGAGCCTGTTCTAGGAGCCGGTTCCAGGAGCCGGTTCCAGGAGCCAGGGCTAGGAGCCGGTTCTAGGAGCCAGGGCTAGGAGCAGGTTCTAGGAGCCAGGGCTAGGAGCCGGTTCCAGGAGCCGGTTCTAGGAGCCGGTTCCAGACCACTCAGTGTGTGGTGTGTTGCTCTCTCCTGCGTCTCTCTCATTACCATGACATTCCTTCACACAGACACTGCTCCACTGACGGCCATCTTTGCTTGTTCCGTCGCCATAAGCAACAACAGCCCAGCAGAGAGAAGGAACACAGTGCACATCAAAATGATGACATTGTACACGACACTGTGCACATCAAAATGATGACATTGTACACGACACTGTGCACATCAAAATGATGACATTGTACACGACACTGTGCACATCAAAATGATGACATTGTACACGACACTGTGCACATCAAAATGATGACATTGTACATGACACTGTGCACATCAAAATGATGACATTGTACACGACACTGTGCACATCAAATAAAACAAGTGTAATGAACCCAGATGTTGTTTTCTGTCTGATCTAACCTTCTCTCTGACAGGATATGTGGAATCTAAAGAGAATATAGTGACATGGAGTTGCATCTCCTCCAGGATGTCTGTGAGCGCTGCATATTAGTCTTTGGCATGGTTCAGTATCGGAGAAACCCATTGGTTGAGCTGACGTTCACGCCAGACCAATAACAGGAGAGCAGAAGATCAGGTCAATGCTTCATCGTCATGGTTACTTGGTTAAATTAACATCCACATACGTTTCCCCTTGACATAAAGAGGGAAATAAAATAAACCCATTAAATCTGAATCTATTTTTTTAAAAGGGTTGAGATTGAAAGAGAACCACCGTATTATCAATGGTAAGACTTTAATTCTTTAAGACTTTAAATTCTTTACGACAGTATTAAGACATCTATAAACGTTCTTCAGGGCTTGAGACTTTTTCAGAGAGAGGCAGCTGTTCTCATCCACTCCTCAGAGTACACAACAGCTGCACCAACCCACCACATCCACCCCAGGAGGTTAACAGACGGCCCTACCAGGACAACCCACCACATCCACCCCAGGAGGTTAACAGACGGCCCTACCAGGACAACCCATCACATCCACCCCAGGAGGTTAACAGACGGCCCTACCAGGACAACCCACCACATCCACCCCAGGAGGTTAACAGACGGCCCTACCAGGACAACCCACCACATCCACCCCAGGAGGTTAACAGACGGCCCTACCAGGACAACCCACCACATCCACCCCAGGAGGTTAACAGACAGCCCTACCAGGACAACCCACCACATCCACCCCAGGAGGTTAACAGACGGCCCTACCAGGACAACCCACCACATCCACCCCAGGAGGTTAACAGACGGCCCTACCAGGACAACCCACCACATCCACCCCAGGAGGTTAACAGACGGCCCTACCAGGACAACCCATCACATCAACCTCTCTCTTCCCCCTGTGTAGGAAACACTGATCAGAACCAAGAGCTTTCAGAACCAAGAGATACAGCAGTCTAGCTAGGGAGGCCTGTCCCAAGAGATACCACTGTAGGGGTAGGGGTTGGAGGTCAGGGCCCTATACCACTGTAGGGTTAGAGGTCAGAGGTTAGGATAGTATGTTTAAAACCATGGTTACTTGGTTAGATTACAGTACTGTTCATGTTGCTCTAAACACAGTAAAAAAAAGAAAGAAAATAAATCATTCAGAGAAAAATAAAAAAAGAAAGCGCCTGAAATGAACTGAAAAAACTAAACAATAAGATGTACAGCTGTAGTTCTAACAATAGTATAATAAACAATAATAATAATAACAACAACAACGTGTGTATAGATATGTAGGTACTAGAGAGGGCTATTCCAGTTATTTCTCTTCTCCTCAGATAGATGATGTTACCTGCGTCTCAAATGGAACCCTATTCTCTATAGGGCACGATCACAGCCCCTAGGGCTCTGATCAAAAGTAGTGCACTACGTAGGGAACAAGGGTGCCATTTGGGAATCACAGTCCCTGTCTGGTTGAGGGCGCCTTGCTCCGGGTTTTGGCACAAGACTTAACATCCACGGTGAGATGAGACCAGGGGATTGGCTGAAAATGTATTCCATACGGCGAGATGAGACGACGGGACAGGTCTGGGAGACATGACAGGCTCCGCCCCTTACTGGTCCCCCTCCACTCGCCTCTTGCGGACTGGAGAGAAGACAGGAAGAGGACAAGGAGAAGAGGACAAGGAGAAGAGGACAAGGAGGAATTGTACAGTGAGATAGAAACTTGATCAAAACACAGTAAACAACATAGTGATCAAACAATCCTAAAACAGTCCCGTGTTGGTTAGAAGAGACAGAGGAGTCCAACCCTAGGACTTTACAGTGCATACAAGCCCACGGCAGAGTCAAACCGGCCCACGTCAGAGTCAAACCGGCCCCCGTCAGATTCAAACCGGCCCCCGTCAGAGTTAAACCGGACCACGTCAGAGTCAAACCGGCCCACGTCAGAGTCAAACCGGCCCACGTCAGAGTCAAACCGGCCCCCGTCAGATTCAAACCGGCCCCCGTCAGATTCAAACCGGCCCCCGTCAGAGTTAAACCGGACCATGTCAGAGTCAAACCGGCCCACGTCAGAGTCAAACCGGCCCACGTCAGAGTCAAACCGGCCCACTTCAGAGTCAAACCGGCCCACTTCAGAGTCAAACCGGCCCACTTCAGAGTCAAACCGGCCCACGTCAGAGTCAAACCAGTCTTATGCTAACGAAGAAGTCAAACCAGCCTTATGCTAACAAAGAAGTCAAACCAGCCGTATGCTAACGAAGTAGTCAAACCAGCCGTATCCAATTTGTAAGTCGCTCTGGATAAGAGCGTCTGCTAAATGACTCAAATGTAAATGTAAATGTATGCTAACGAAGAAGTCAAACCTGCCGTATGCTAACGAAGAAGTCAAACCAGCCGTATGCTAACGAAGAAGTCAAACCAGCCGTATGCTAACGAAGTAGTCAAACCAGCCTTATGCTAACGAAGTAGTCAAACCAGCCTTATGCTAACGAAGTAGTCAAACCAGCCTTATGCTAACGAAGAAGTCAAACCAGCCGTATGCTAACGAAGAAGTCAAACCAGCCGTATGCTAACGAAGTAGTCAAACCAGCCTTATGCCTTCGAAGTAGTCAAACCAGCCTTATGCTAACGAATAGTCAAACCAGCCGTATGCTAACGAAGAAGTCAAACCAGCCTTATGATAATGAAGAAGTCAGGGCTTCAGACAGGAGGAGAGAGGCCCAGGGCTTCAGACAGGAGGAGAGAGGCCCTGGGCTTCAGACAGGAGGAGAGAGGCCCTGGGCTTCAGACAGGAGGAGAGAGGCCCTGGGCTTCAGACAGGAGGAGAGAGGCCCTGGGCTTCAGACAGGAGGAGAGAGGCCCTGGGCTTCAGACAGGAGGAGAGAGGCCCTGGGCTTCAGACAGGACAAGAGGAGAGAGGCCCTGGGCTTCAGACAGGAGGAGAGAGGCCCTGGGCTTCAGACAGGAGGAGAGAGGACAGGAGGAGAGAGTGCTTCAGACCAGCCGCTTCAGACAGGAGGAGAGAGGTCAAACCAGCCTTATTCAACAGGAGGAGAGGCCCTGTGCTTCAGACAGGACAAGAGGAGAGAGGCCCTGGGCTTCAGACAGGACAAGAGGAGAGAGGCCCAGGGCTTCAGACAGGACAGGAGGAGAGAGGCCCAGGGCTTTAAACTGTTCGCTGCTCTGGCCCCCCAATGGTGGAACAAACTCCCTCACGACGCCAGGACAGCGGAGTCAATCACCACCTTCTGGAGACACCTGAAACCCCACCTCTTTAAGGAATACCTAGGATAGGATAAAGTAATCCTTCTCACCCCACCCCCCCTTAAAAGATTTAGATGCACTAATGTAAAGTGGCTGCTCCAATGGATGTCATAAGGTGAACGCACCAATTTGTAAGTCGCCCTGGATAAGAGCGTCTGCTAAATTACTTAAATGTAATGTAAATGTAAATCTTTAGACAGGACAAGAGGAGAGAGGCCCAGGGCTTTAGACAGGACAAGAGGAGAGAGGCCCAGGGCTTTAGACAGGACAAGAGGAGAGAGGCCCAGGGCTTTAGACAGGACAAGAGGAGAGAGGCCCAGGGCTTTAGACAGGACAAGAGGAGAGAGGCCCAGGGCTTCAGTTAAGACAGTAGGAGAGAGGGAACAATGTCAAACGACAGGAAAGAAAGGAGGAAGAGCTCTTTCAACAGGACTAGAAGAAAAGTCCGTCTTCAAAAAGGGAAGCTTCTCACCAAAGCCCTGGGTATAAAACAACATGAACCACCCACCCTCTGCATCACCATGGAAACAGCTGGAAATGTGTCTTTGAGATGGTAGAATTATGATATAACACTGTTATAGTAACCCTGTCAGACAGACTGTAGTATAATATACTGTGTTATAGTAACCCTGTCAGTCTGACTGTAGTATAATATACTGTGTTATGGTAACCCTGTCAGTCTGACTGTAGTATAATATACTGTGTTATAGTAACCCCGTCAGACTGACTGTAGTATAATATACTGTGTTAGTCAGTCTGACTGTAGTATAATATACTGTGTTATAGTAACCCCGTCAGACTGACTGTAGTATAATATACTGTGTTATAGTAACCCTGTCAGACTGACTGTAGTATAATATACTGTGTTAGTCAGTCTGACTGTAGTATAATATACTGTGTTAGTCAGTCTGACTGTAGTATAATATACTGTGTTATAGTAACCCTATCAGAATGACTGTAGTATAATATACTGTGTTATAGTAACCCTGTCAGTCTGACTGTAGTATAATATACTGTGTTATAATAACCCCTTCAGACTGACTGTAGTATAATATACTGTGTTATAGTCAGTCTGACTGTAGTATAATATACTGTGTTATAGTAACCCTGTCAGTCTGACTGTAGTATAATATACTGTGTTATAGTAACCCTGTCAGTCTGACTGTAGTATAATATACTGTGTTATAGTCAGACTGACTGTAGTATAATATACTGTGTTATAGTCAGACTGACTGTAGTATAATATACTGTGTTATAGTCAGTCTGACTGTAGTATAATATACTGTGTTATAGTCAGTCTGACTGTAGTATAATATACTGTGTTATAGTCAGACTGACTGTAGTATAATATACTGTGTTATAGTCAGTCTGACTGTAGTATAATATACTGTGTTATAGTCAGTCTGACTGTAGTATAATATACTGTGTTATAGTCAGTCTGACTGTAGTATAATATACTGTGTTATAGTCAGTCTGACTGTAGTATAATATACTGTGTTATGGTAACCCTGTCAGTCTGACTGTAGTATAATATACTGTGTTATAGTCAGTCTGACTGTAGTATAATATACTGTGTTATAGTCAGTCTGACTGTAGTATAATATACTGTGTTATAGTCAGTCTGACTGTAGTATAATATACTGTGTTATAGTCAGTCTGACTGTAGTATAATATACTGTGTTATAGTCAGTCTGACTGTAGTATAATATACTGTGTTATAGTCAGTCTGACTGTAGTATAATATACTGTGTTATAGTCAGTCTGACTGTAGTATAATATACTGTGTTATAGTCAGTCTGACTGTAGTATAATATACTGTGTTATAGTCAGTCTGACTGTAGTATAATATACTGTGTTATAGTCAGTCTTACTGTAGTATAATATACTGTAGGAGTACATACTGTATCATACCCTGAACCCAAAAGAGGCCAATCCTAAAAAGCTGAGTGATGGTGGTGTGTGTGTGTGTGTGTGTGTGTGTGTGTGTGTGTGTGTGTGTGTGTGTGTGTGTGTGTGTGTGTGTGTGTGTGTGTGTGTGTGTGTGTGTGTGTGTGTGTGTGTGTGTTCTTACTCAGGTCATTGTTCTTGGTGATAGCAGCAGCAGCTCTAGCCCGTGGGCCTTGCTGACAGAAGTGGTAGCCGAACTTCACTATGCTGTTTGTTGTCCTCCAGCATCTTAGCCATCTCCATCTCTACTGAAGTCCCCAGCTGCTGCCTCTGTGAGTATAATATACTGTGTTATACACACACACACACACACTGTGTTAAGAACCACACACACATCAAGAATACACACACTGTGTTATGGTCTGACTCCTGGAGAAGTCAACAGTGCGTCACCGACCAACATTTTGTAGATGCCCTCCTGTTGACCACAGTGACAAAATGTAGCTGTTTTAAAGTTATTTTCCTGCGATTCTACACATTTTGCCATGTGGCTGAGAGAACATTTGAATCCTACACATTTTTCCATGTGGCTGAGAGAACATTTGAATCCTACACATTTTGCCATGTGTGGCTGAAGAACATGCCATGTTAAATCCTACACATTTTGCCATGTGGCTGACAGAACATTTGGGCCATTTTGCCATTGGCTGACAGAACATTTTTCCATGTGGCTGACAGAACATTTGCCATTCCATCACACATTTTTCCATGCTCCTCTGTGGCTGACAGAACATTTGAATCCTACACATTTTGCCATGTGGCTGAGAGAACATTTGAATCCTACACATTTTGCCATGTGGCTGAGAGAACATTTCAATTCCAACATTTTGCCATGTGGCTGAGAGAACATTTGAATCCTACACATTTTGCCATGTGGCTGAGAGAACATTTGAATTCTACCCATTTTGCCATGTGGCTGAGAGAACATTTGATTCCACACATTTTGCCATGTGGCTGAGAGAACATTTCAATTCCACACATTTTGCCATGTGGCTGAGAGAACATTTGAATTCTACACATTTTGCCATGTGGCTGAGAGAACATTTGAATTCTACACATTTTGCCATGTGGCTGAGAGAACATTTGAATTCTACACCATTTTGCCATGTGGCTGAGAGAACATTTGAATCCTACACATTTTGCCATGTGGCTGAGAGAACATTTGAATTCTACCCATTTTGCCATGTGGCTGAGAGAACATTTGAATTCTACACATTTTGCCATGTGGCTGAGAGAACATTTGAATCCTACACATTTTGCCATGTGGCTGAGAGAACATTTGAATTCTACACATTTTGCCATGTGGCTGAGAGAACATTTGAATTACACATTTTGCCATGTGGCTGAGAGAACATTTGAATTCTAACATTTTGCCATGTGGCTGAGAGAACATTTGATTCCACACATTTTGCCATGTGGCTGAGAGAACCCCAATTCTACACCATTTTGCCATGTGGCTGAGAGAACATTTGAATTCTACACATTTTGCCATGTGGCTGAGAGAACATTTGAATTCTACCCATTTTGCCATGTGGCTGAGAGAACATTTGAATTCTACACATTTTGCCATGTGGCTGAGAGAACATTTGAATTCTACACATTTTGCCATGTGTCTGACATGTCTTAAGCAATCTGAGTGACTCAAACGTTGTAACTAAATGAACAGGGGCCCCACATCACGACAAATGTTTTTGAATTCTAGATTCTCCCTGACGTGCTAAATGTCCGGTGACTGTTAGATGATCTTTCTCTGTTTACTTTAGATCTGGTTTTAAGTTCCAGCTGAAAACGTTTTACCATCCTGGAAAATTAGACAAAAACCCCTGTAGTGAGTTAGCGTGTGTATAGTTAGTGTGATCATGTACGCGTGTATTTAGTGTGTGTATAGTTAGTGTGATCATGTGTGTGTATATTTAGTGTGTGTGTTACCTGGTTGTCTATCTTGATCTCAGTCAGTGTGTGTGTGTGTTACCTGGTTGTCTATCTTGATCTCAGTCAGTGTGTGTGTGTGTGTGTGTGTGTGTGTGTGTGTGTGTGTTACCTGGTTGTCTATCTTGATCTCAGTCAGTGTGTGTGTGTGTGTGTGTGTGTGTGTGTGTGTGTGTGTGTGTGTGTGTGTGTTACCTGGTTGTCTATCTTGATCTCAGTCAGTGTGTGTGTGTGTGTGTGTGTGTGTGTGTGTGTGTGTGTGTGTGTGTGTGTGTGTGTGTGTGTGTGTGTGTGTGTTACCTGGTTGTCTATCTTGATCTCAGTCAGTCAGTGTGTGTGTGTGTGTGTGTGTGTGTGTGTGTGTGTGTGTGTGTGTGTGTGTGTGTGTGTGTGTGTGTGTGTTACCTGGTTGTCTATCTTGATCTCAGTGTGTGTGTGTTACCTGGTTGTCTATCTTGATCTCAGTGTGTGTGTGTGTGTGTGTGTGTGTGTGTGTGTGTGTGTGTGTGTGTGTGTGTGTGTGTGTGTGTGTGTGTGTGTTACCTGGTTGTCTATCTTGATCTCAGTCAGAGTGTCGTTGTCTCGGAGACAGTCCACCAGAGCAGCAGCACCAGCGCTGGTGATGAAGTTAGACTCCAGGTTGAGACTCCGCAGCGACTTGTTCTCCTTCAGCATCTCACTCATCGCCTGGGAGGAGGGGGGGTAGTTAGGAGTGGGTTGGAGCAAAAACCTGCACACACTTCTTCCCTACCCACAGACAGACAGACAGACAGACAGACAGACAGACAGACAGACAGACAGACAGACAGACAGACAGACAGACAGACAGACAGACAGACAGACACCCACAGACAGACAGACAGAGACACCCACAGACAGACAGACAGACAGAGACACCCACAGACAGACAGA
The DNA here is from genome assembly GCF_021184085.1 of Oncorhynchus gorbuscha. NCBI lineage: Eukaryota > Metazoa > Chordata > Actinopteri > Salmoniformes > Salmonidae > Oncorhynchus > Oncorhynchus gorbuscha. The sequence continues at coordinate 106,465 of NW_025746338.1, forward strand.
CAGACAGAGACACCCACAGACAGACAGACAGAGACACCCACAGACAGACAGACAGACAGACAGACTGTCTGTCTGTCTGTCTGTCTGTCTGTCTGTCTGTCTGTCTGTCTGTCTGTCTGTCTGTCTGTCTGTCTGTCTGTCTGTCTGTCTGTCTGTCTGTCTGTCTGTCTGTCTGTCTGACACCCACCACAGCGATGGGGTCGTTGCTCCGTGTGGCGGCGAGGCTGAACTTCTTGACGTGTGTGTTCCTCTCCATGGCCTTGGCAAACTCCTTCAGCGTGGGAATGGGAATGTTCTGGAACACCAGGAAAATACAGGATAATCACATCTTGTCTCATTGTGTGTGTGTCAGTGAGTTTATATATATATATATATATAAAATGTGTGTCTGCAAGCGTGCGTGCGTGCGTGTGTGTCTGCGTGCGTGTCTGCTAGCGTGTGTGTCTGCGTGTGTACGTGCGAGTGTGTGTGTGTGTGTGTGTGTGTGTGTGTGTGTGTGTGTGTGTGTGTGTGTGTGTGTGTGTGTGTGTGTGTGTGTGTGTGTGTGTGTGTGTGTGTGTGTGTGTGTGTGTGTGTATGTGTGTGTGTGTGTGTGTGTGTGCGTGTGAGTGTGTGTGAGTGTGTGTACCTTGATGTTGTTGAGGTTAACCTCCGTCAGCGCAGCGTCGTTGTTTTTGATCCTCTGCAGAGTGTCGTCTACGTTAGTGGGGTTGGGAGGCTCATCAAACACGGGGTTCATCTTCTCCCCCTTCACCACGTCTGAAACATATTCATCTGTATCCATCACACCTCATTTATATAGGAGGACTGGTCACCAAACAACCAGGTGGAACCAAGACCAAATATGACCCTGGTTATGTTGGGGTTAGTAGTGTAGCGGTTACATGGTGGTAACTGTGTTTAAGTTGGGGTTGTGTTGAGGTTACGTTGTGGTTACGTTGCGGTTGTGTTGTGGTTACACTGCGGTTGTGTTATGGTTACATTGTGTTTGTGTTGCGGTTGTGTTATGGTTACATTGTGGTTGTGTTGTGGTTACACTGTGGTTGTGTTATGGTTACATTGTGTTTGTGTTGTGGTTACATTGCGGTTGTGTTGTGGTTACATTGCGGTTGTGTTATGGTTACATTGTGGTTGTGTTGTGGTTACACTGTGGTTGTGTTGTGGTTACATTGCGGTTGTGTTGTGGTTACATTGCGGTTGTGTTATGGTTACACTGTGGTTGTGTTGTGGTTACACTGTGGTTGTGTTGTGGTTACATTGCGGTTGTGTTACATTGCGGTTGTGTTGTGGTTACATTGCGGTTGTGTTACATTGCGGTTGTGTTGTGTTTACATTGCGGTTGTGTTGTGGTTACATTGCGGTTGTGTTGTGGTTACATTGCGGTTGTGTTGTGGTTACATTGCGGTTGTGTTACATTGCGGTTGTGTTGTGGTTACATTGCGGTTGTGTTGTGGTTACATTGCGGTTGTGTTGTGGTTACATTGTGGTTGTGTTATGGTTACATTGCGGTTGTGTTGTGGTTACATTGTGGTTGTGTTGTGGTTACATTGCGGTTGTGTTGTGGTTACATTGCGGTTGTGTTGTGGTTACATTGCGGTTGTGTTGTGGTTACATTGCGGTTGTGTTATGGTTACATTGCGGTTGTGTTATGGTTACATTGTGGTTGTGTTGTGGTTACGTTGTGGTTACATTGCGGTTGTGTACTGGTTACATTGTGGTTGTGTACTGGTTACATTGTGGTTGTGTTATGGTTACATTGTGGTTGTGTTATGGTTACATTGTGGTTGTGTTGTGGTTACATTGTGGTTGTGTTGTGGTTACATTGTGGTTGTGTTGTGGTTACATTGTGGTTGTGTACTCACTGTTGTATCCTCCGTCTTTACTGCTGGTTCCATCGTAGCTCTGGGTGCTGGTCACCAGGGTATGGACACCTAGGATGGCTGTGGACAAACACACAACAACAGGCTTAGTGTGTGTGTACCATGGGACAAGCCTGGCTGACAGTGAGTATGAAAGACTCCTGTATTTAGCATTTAGCTGTCCTTGGAGAGACTGGAGACAGTAAGATACACAGATCCTTCTAATGCAGAGAGAGAGAGAGAGAGAGAGAGAGAGACAGTAAGATTCACAGATCTTTCTAACGCAGAGAGAGAGAGACAGAGAGACAGAGAGAGAGAGAGACAGAGAGAGGCTGTGTGCGTCTCTGTCCCTAAGAAGACAGCCTACCTACCCCCTCCCCCTTACCTGCCAGGTCACAGAGTTCAGTGTCGGTAGCACTGGACAGGGCCTCTTCTAGTTCCGGGTCAAGGGTCGTTACCTCTTCCTGACGAGACTCGATGGGCCGCTGCTTGGGAACAAATGCCTTGCCTACAGAGAGGCAAAGCGAGAGGGAAGATATGGGAGAGAGATGGGAGGGAGAGGAGATGGGAGGGAGAGAGAGAGATAGAGGAGATGGGAGAGAGGGAAAGGGAGAGAGAGAGAGAGGAGATGGGAGAGACGGAAAGGGAGAGAGAAAGAGGGAGAGAAGAGTGAGAACCTGACTAGGCAGATGTATCCAACTTCCTGTTGACCCTCTGGTCTCTTCTGTACAGGTCATTCCCCAGCTGACACAGGAAGGACCACAATGCACTGCAGAAGCGAAGGCGGTCAGCCAGAGATCCACTGTTTATTTTTCATGTCCAGAGAGACAGATAAACAGATAAACAATCACCCCTGCTAATAAACTCATCAATATAGTCAATACCGCATATGAAACAACAACCAATAAGTTAGTAGTAGCTGGAGTTGAAAGGGAGTCTGTTGAACTCACTGATATCATTGTTATGTCTCCGCCGTGCAGTTTGAAGGAAGTTGCTAACTAGCGTTAGCACAATGACTGGAAGTCTATGGGTATCTGCCGCTGGTTAGCTCCAACTTCCTTCATACTGGACACAGAGACATAAAACTGGTATCCGCTAGTTACCCTGGGGACGTAGAAAAAAGGTCCTCGTTGTTGTTAAAATCCCCAAGTAGCCCTTTAACGTGGAGATGGATCATTTTCTCCTCCCATCCTCAGCAGTGGTTCCAAAACTACTTGGGATGTTAAAACGCTTTCAGGGTAAACTAAAACTACTAAACCAAATGGATATATATATATATTTTTAAATAGCCTATAATAACAATCATCTTTGAGGACTTCCAATTACCAAAATAAAAGCTAGACAATCAGACAGTCATTGAATTTGTTAATATGTTTGGAGCATAAGAACACAACATTAGCCATGTCAAAATGCGTAGAATTGTAGGAAATTAGCTTTAAAACCACTAAATGTTCTCGACCGCCAAGATGGGAGCCTCAAATATTCTTGCCCAGGGCCCTGGACAGAACTCAGCTGTACAGACGCCCCCTTTTCTTTCTCTCTCTCTCTCGTTCCACCACCCTTTCTCACCCCAATTTCATCATATCCAATTCCCGATCTCGTGTCATCGCTGCAACTCCAAAACTGGTTCGGGAAAGGCAGGCAAAGCATTCATGCATCCTCCGAAAAATGACTTGCCAAAATGAGCTTCATAACACCTGTCAGCTTAACCCAGCCGCACCAATGTGTCGGAGGAAACACCATTCAACTGACAATCGAAGTCAGCCTGCAGGTGCCCGGCCCGCCATAAGGAGTCGCTAGAGCACGATAAGCCAGGCCTATGGGACTATGCCTATAGGACGCCAGGCCTATGGGACTCCTGGTCACGGTGAGTTGTGCGAGACAGCCTGGGATCAAACCCGGGTCTGTAGTGACACCTCAGACATTCCCTTAGACCACCGCACCACTCGGGAGCCCCGAAGACCCTTTTTGCTCCAGAAACAAACTCGGCATTTTTACAAATAATGTCATAATAACACTCAATGTATAAAGAAATGGTCCCAATAGCCCATTCTCAAATCTACATTCAGTCTGATGTTTTGAAGAAGGGTTTTATTGATCTATTTTCTACTTAATCTTTAGTCTGTGTATATTCTTTCACCACATCTGGCCATAGGATGAAGGGGAAATGTTTGCAGTTTTTAATATGATATCTGAGTGAGACGAACTACCAAAAATCTAAATGGTACAGTGTGTCCTCCGGCCGGTAAGTCAACCATGATAACAAGTTTAGATAGCTGCCCGCAAAACTAGCTTAGCAGCGTAAACATGTGTGTTTGCTGACATGGGCTAATTGACTGACTATCAGTGAATGACATAAGCAGAAAAACTGCTTATGCACAACCACATTTAGAAATTGCAACTTGTGTATTCTACTTATCTAACTGTCAACAGTAAGTTGAGACCCCGACGGAGGGGTGAAATTGATCTGCCAGTTGCCCATCCCTACTTTAGAGTCTAGAGTTGCGAAACCCAAGTAACTTTCCCAAAATCCCACTTAAAAGATTCCAGGATTCAGGACCCATCTAGTGTTGAACACAGGGGAGATTCAGGACCCATCTAGTGTTGAACACAGGGGAGATTCAGGACTCTACTAGTGTTGAACCCAGGGGAGATACAGGACTCTACTAGTGTTGAACCCAGGGGAGATACAGGACTCTACTAGTGTTGAACCCAGGGGAGATACAGGACTCTACTAGTGTTGAACCCAGGGGAGATACAGGACTCTACTAGTGTTGAACCCAGGGGAGATACAGGACTCTACTAGTGTTGAACCCAGGGGAGATACAGGACTCTACTAGTGTTGAACCCAGGGGAGATACAGGACTCTACTAGTGTTGAACCCAGGGGAGATACAGGACTCTACTAGTGTTGAACCCAGGGGAGATACAGGACTCTACTAGTGTTGAACCCAGGGGAGATACAGGACTCTACTAGTGTTGAACCCAGGGGAGATACAGGACTCTACTAGTGTTGAACCCAGGGGAGATACAGGACTCTACTAGTGTTGAACCCAGGGGAGATACAGGACTCTACTAGTGTTGAACCCAGGGGAGATACAGGACTCTACTAGTGTTGAACCCAGGGGAGATACAGGACTCTACTAGTGTTGAACCCAGGGGAGATACAGGACTCTACTAGTGTTTAACCCAGGGGAGATACAGGACTCTACTAGTGTTGAACCCAGGGGAGATACAGGACTCTACTAGTGTTGAACCCAGGGGAGATACAGGACTCTACTAGTGTTGAACCCAGGGGAGATTCAGGACTCTACTAGTGTTGAAGGGACAGATTGGCCGGATCCAGCCCGCGGGTCGTATGTTTGACACCCCTGCTCTAACCCTTCCTATCTGGACGGGTTATATTGTTCCTCTAGGAAGCACATCAACTGCTTAGCCCTGACTGTCCGTGTGTGTGTGTGTGTGTGTGTGTGTGTGTGTGTGTGTGTGTGTGTGTGTGTGTGTGTGTGTGTGTGTGTTCCAGTCTGTAATTGTATAATACAGCTATCATTATTCTCAATTATGTCTATTTGAACTAACACTACATTAGTCAATGTTTCATGTCTCTCTCTCTCACACACACACACACACACACACACACACACACACACACACACACACACACACACACACACACACACACACACACACACACACACACACACACACACACACACACACACACACACACACACACATTCTATTTCCCATTACACACATTTTCCGTGCTCTCACTCTCTCTGCCTGCATATCTATACACCAGTCTGTAATTACTGTACCTAGGAATGACATCACCACCAGCGAACCAGAGCACACACCCCAGAACCCATATCTTACCGATGAACACACACAAGACATTTCCATTACTCATGTACTTGTCTTGTTTAGTTCATTTTCTCTGAGCTGTGTTGAGATTGATGTCATGATGTTTCTGCTCTGGGGTCTCTAGAGGTTGTTTTATCCATAATGCTAACTGCTAGCGGCTAATGTACATTAGCTGCTCAAAATCGTTCTGAGGTCGTTTTATCCATAATGCTAACTCCTAGCGGCTAATGTATATTAGCTGCTCCAACTCGTTCTGAGGTCATTTTATCCATAATGCTAACTCCTAGCGGCTAACGTATATTAGCTGCTCCAACTCATTCCGAGGTTGTTTTATCCACAATGCTAACTCCTAGCGGCTAATGTGTGTCTACTACAGCGGTCTTTAGAGAACACACCAACAGAGCCAGAGACAAGACACACAGAGAGAGAGAGGGCTAGAGAGAGAGGAGGAGGGGGCTAGAGAGAGAGAAGAAGGGGCTAGAGAGAGAGAAGGAGGGGCTAGAGAGAGCAAAGGAGGGGGCTAGAGAGAGAGCGAGCGAGGGCTAGTACAATGTGTTCTACTGCAGGATGGACTGTATCTAAGTGGTAAATGTGTTCTACTGCAGGATGGACTGTATCTAAGTGGTACAATGTGTTCTACTGCAGGATGGACTGTAAGTGGTACAATGTGTTCTACTGCAGGATGGACTGTATCTAAGTGGTACAATGTGTTCTACTGCAGGATGGACTGTATCTAAGTGGTACAGTGTGTTCTACTGCAGGATGGACTGTATCTAAGTGGTACAATGTGTTCTACTGCAGGATGGACTGTATCTAAGTGGTACAATGTGTTCTACTGCAGGATGGACTGTATCTAAGTGGTACAGTGTGTTCTACTGCAGGATGGACTGTATCTAAGCGGTACAGGGTGTTCTACTGCAAGATGGACTGTATCTAAGCGGTACAGTGTGTTCTACTGCAGGATGGACTGTATCTAAGTGGTACAGTGTGTTCTACTGCAGGATGGACAGTATCTAAGTGGTACAGGGTGTTCTACTGCAGGATGGACTGTATCTAAGTGGTACAGTGTGTTCTACTGCAGGATGGACTGTATCTAAGTGGTATAGTGTGTTCTACTGCAGGATGGACTGTATCTAAGTGGTACAGTGTGTTCTACTGCAGGATGGACTGTATCTAAGTGGTATAGTGTGTTCTACTGCAGGATGGACTGTATCTAAGTGGTATAGTGTGTTCTACTGCAGGATGGACTGTATCTAAGTGGTACAGTGTGTTCTACTGCAGGATGGACTGTATCTAAGTGGTATAGTGTGTTCTACTGCAGGATGGACTGTATCTAAGTGGTACAGTGTGTTCTACTGAAGGATGGACTGACTGTATCTAAGTGGTACAGTGTGTTCTACTGCAGGATGGACAGTATCTAAGTGGTACAGTGTGTTCTACTGCAGGATGGACTGTATCTAAGTGGTACAGTGTGTTCTACTGCAGGATGGACTGTATCTAAGCGGTACAGTGTGTTCTACTGCAGGATAGTTGGACTGTATCTAAGTGGTACAGTGTGTTCTACTGCAGGATGGACTGTATCTAAGCGGTACAGTGTGTTCTACTGCAGGATAGATGGACTGTATCTAAGCGGTACAGTGTGTTCTACTGCAGGATAGATGGACTGTATCTAAGTGGTACAGTGTGTTCTACTGACGGATGGACTGACAGTATCTAAGTGGTACAGTGTGTTCTAATGCAGGATGGACTGTATCTAAGTGGTACAATGTGTTCTACTGCAGGATGGACTGACTGTATCTAAGTGGTACAGTGTGTTCTACTGCAGGATGGACTGTATCTAAGTGGTACAGTGTGTTCTACTGCAGGATGGACTGTATCTAAGTGGTACAGTGTGTTCTACTGCAGGATGGACTGTATCTAAGTGGTACAGTGTGTTCTACTGCAGGATGGACTGTATCTAAGCGGTACAGTGTGTTCTACTGCAGGATGGACTGTATCTAAGCGATACAGTGTGTTCTACTCTGCTCTGTCTAGTTGCTGCTATTTCTGTCCTGTGTACCGTCTACCCATGAACCCTTCTGCTTTGTCTTGGTGTGTGTGTGTGTGTGTGTGAGACAGAGAGCAGACATCTTTACATAACACAGCTGGAGATCTTCATCAGACTGAGGAGACAAGACAGTCTGCATCTCTCGCTCGTCTCGCTCTCTTTTCTCCCTCCCTCCCCGTCTCTCTCCCTCCTTCAGTCGGCCCCGGAGGCATTGCCATGGAAACCCAGCAGCAGCAGAAGGAAAGAGACAGGAAGTCACGGAACAGAGAGTAAAGTCTAAACTCCTCTATAGTGCTGCTGGGGGCAACTAACTTGTTGGCCAGACGTTACAACACACAGCTACATACAGAGGCTGCTATTCTCCCCAATCCCATCAGCACGTAATCCTTTACAGTTACCAGTCAACAGTCAACCAGTCAACAGTCAACCAGTCAACAGTTTACCAGTCAACAGTTTACCAGTCAACAGTCTACCAGTCAACAGTCTACCAGTCAACAGTCTACCAGTCAACAGTCTACCAGTCAACAGTCTACCAGTCAACCAGTCAACCAGTCAGCAGTTTACCAGTCAGCAGTTTACCAGTCAACAGTTTACCAGTCAACAGTCAACCAGTCAACAGTCAACCAGTCAACAGTCAACCAGTCAACAGTCAACCAGTCAACAGTTTACCAGTCAACCAGTCAACAGTCAACCAGTCAACAGTCAACCAGTCAACAGTCAACCAGTCAACAGTCAACCAGTCAACAGTTTACCAGTCAACAGTTTACCAGTCAACAGTTTACCAGTCAACAGTTTACCAGTCAACAGTTTACCAGTCAACAGTTAACCAGTCAACAGTTACCAGTCAACAGTTACCAGTCAACAGTTTACCAGTCAACAGTTTACCAGTCAACAGTTAACCAGTCAACAGTTACCAGTCAACAGTTACCAGTCAACAGTTAGGACACACCTACTCATTCAAGGGTTTTTCTATATATTTTTGTTACTATTATCTAGATTGTAGAATAATAGTGAAGACATCAAAACTATGAAATAACACATATGGAATCATGTAGTAACCAACAAAAGTGTTAAACAATAAGAACAACAATATTTTATATTTTGTGTTATTTCATAGTTTATGTCTTCACTATTATTCTACAATGTAGAAAACAGCAAAAATAAAGAAAAGCCTTTAAATGAGTAGTGGTGTCCAAACGTTTGACTAGTACTGTATATGAAGTACTGTATATGAAGTACTGTATATGAAGTACTGTATATGAAGTACTGTATATGAAGTACTGTATATGAAGTACTGTATATGAAATACAGTATATGAAATACAGTATATGAAGTACTGTATATGAAGTACTGTATATGAAGTACTGTATATAAAATACAGTATATGAAGTACTGTATATGAAGTACTGTATATGAAGTACTGTATATGAAGTACTGTATATGAAGTACTGTATATGAAGTACTGTATATGAAGTACTGTATATAAAATACAGTATATGAAGTACTGTATATAAAATACAGTATATGAAGTACTGTATATAAAATACTGTAAAATACTGTATATAAAATACAGTATATGAAGTACTGTATATAAAATACTGTATATGAAGTACTGTATATAAAATACTGTATATGAAATACTGTATATGAAGTACTGTATATGAAATACTGTATATTAAATACAGTACCAGACAACCCCATCAGTGCCCCTCCCCCTCAACACACTCTAAAAAAATATACAGTAGCCTTTTCCTTCAGTAGCCCTTCTCCCTCTTCTCCTGCCACACAACTCCCTCAAGGAGAATAACCTCTGTGCCTCTGTGCCCCCAACACCTTCACTTTACAGACAAGAAATGATAGTGACCCTTTCCTTCATGGGAATGTATTCAGTCACTACTAGAAGTGGCTCTGAATAACAGCGTCTGCTAAATGACTCAAACTTAAATCTAATTGTCCTTCGGTCCTCCCCTGCCGCCCCTCCGACAGAACACCCCCCGTGCGCCCCTACTCTCCAGTCTAAAAGGCGGTTTAGTCTCGAGGGGGCCTTGGCACTTCCTGAAAAGCCTCTAAACAGTAAATACAGCCATTACCCACAACACCCCACTTCCTGTGTCAGGCCCTCTGGAGAAGAGTCAGCTAACAGTTAGTCTACTATCCCCGGCACTTACAGCCACAGTCACAGCCTTCTTGTTAACACACAGTTCAACTGTCTCTGCATGACCTTCTCCTTTCCCTACAGGTGATATCCTACATGTCAAATATCTGCGAGGTTGTATGTACTACAGACACTCCAGGTGCAGCTTGGGTGCTTCTCTCTGTGTCTGTCTATAATGGGGGTAACTGAAACTGTTGTCCACAGGGACCGACACAGAATGGCCCTCTAAAGGCTCTTTCAGGAAGAGAAGTCAAGCCAGAGAGAATGAGTGAGACAGAAACACACAGAGACAAAGAGAGAGAGAGAGGGAGACAGAGAGAAGAGAGAGAGAGAGCGAGAGACAGAGAGACAAAGCGAGAGACAGAGAGACAAAGCGAGAGACAGAGAGACAAAGAGAGCAAGAGAGACAATGAGAGCGAGAGAGACAAAGAGAGCAAGAGAGACAAAGAGAGACAAAGAGAGAGAGAGAGAGGAGAGAGAGAGAGAGAAAGAGAGAGAGAGCGAGAGAGAGACAGAGCGAGAGACAGAGAGAAAGCGAGAGACAGAGAGACAAAGAGAGCAAGAGACAATGAGAGCGAGAGAGAGAGACAGAGACAAAGAGAGCAAGAGAGACAAGGAGAGCGAGAGAGAGAGAGACAGAGACAAAGAGAGCAAGAGAGACAAAGAGAGAGAGCGAGAGAGAGCGAGAGAGACAAAGAGAGCGAGAGAGAGACAGAAAGAGAAAGAGAGAGAGCGAGAGAGACAAAGAGAGAGAGCGAGAGAGACAAAGAGAGCGAGAGAGAAAGAGAGCAATAGAGAGGGAGAACCACAGAGAGTCCAGTCATAGCCACATCTCAAACCCTCTACACTGTTTCTCAACTCTTTCCTGTAATTTCTCACCAGCTGTTACAGAATGGAGTCTCTCTACAGGCCGTTACAGAATGGAGTCTCTCTACAGGCCGTTACAGAATGGAGTCTCTCTACAGGCCGTTACAGAATGGAGTCTCTCTACAGGCCGTTACAGAATGGAGTCTCTCTACAGGCCGTTACAGAATGGAGTCTCTCTACAGGCCGTTACAGAATGGAGTCTCTCTACAGGCCGTTACAGAATGGAGTCTCTCTACAGGCCGTTACAGAATGGAGCCTCTCTACAGGCCGTTACAGAATGGAGCCTCTCTACAGGCCGTTACAGAATGGAGCCTCTCTACAGGCCGTTACAGAATGGAGTCTCTCTACAGGCCGTTACAGAATGGAGTCTCTCTACAGGCCGTTACAGAATGGAGTCTCTCTACAGGCCGTTACAGAATGGAGTCTCTCTACAGGCCGTTACAGAATGGAGTCTCTCTACAGGCCGTTACAGAATGGAGTCTCTCTACAGGCCGTTACAGAATGGAGTCTCTCTACAGGCCGTTACAGAATGGAGTCTCTCTACAGGCCGTTACAGAATGGAGTCTCTCTACAGGCCGTTACAGAATGGAGTCTCTCTACAGGCCGTTACAGAATGGAGTCTCTCTACAGGCCGTTACAGAATGGAGTCTCTCTACAGGCCGTTACAGAATGGAGTCTCTCTACAGGCCGTTACAGAATGGAGTCTCTCTACAGGCCGTTACAGAATGGAGTCTCTCTACAGGCCGTTACAGAATGGAGTCTCTCTACAGGCCGTTACAGAATGGAGTCTCTCTACAGGCCGTTACAGAATAGAGTCTCTCTACAGGCCGTTACAGAATAGAGTCTCTCTACAGGCCGTTACAGAATGGAGTCTCTCTACAGGCCGTTACAGAATAGAGTCTCTCTACAGGCCGTTACAGAATAGAGTCTCTCTACAGGCCGTTACAGAATGGAGCCTCTCTACAGGCCGTTACAGAATGGAGTCTCTCTACAGGCCGTTACAGAATGGAGTCTCTCTACAGGCCGTTACAGAATGGAGTCTCTCTACAGGCCGTTACAGAATGGAGCCTCTCTACAGGCCGTTACAGAATGGAGCCTCTCTACAGGCCTTTACAGAATGGAGCCTCTCTACAGGCCGTTACAGAATGGAGTCTCTCTACAGGCCGTTACAGAATGGAGTCTCTCTACAGGCTGTTACAGAATGGGAGTCAGTCAGTGGATCACTGTTCATTTAGGCACACTTTAGATTTAGTCTCGACTGAAGTCACATTTTAGTCCTTTGAATAATGATTTACTGTAGTTATTGTCAAAATGAAGGAGACATTGGGCCATTTTAGAGAGGAAAAGAGAGAGGCACAACAACAATACAATACATAGTGGTGGGTTATGGGTAATATCTTTTGAACGGTAAGGGCTTGAATCCAGACGTTTTCTCTGAGGAAGTGGGAGACTTGGCTACAGAACTTGGCTATGAAAACGCCGTGGGGAAAGTGGGAGGGTTGAATGAGACTACAACTGCACTACTTTTCTATACGAAAGGGGAGAGACAAACATAGTTAGACCGTTTTACTATTAAACTCACTGCTGCTATTGTTTTCAATTTTGTAAAGCAGCTTGTGTTTCATAAAGGGATACTTGGGGATTTTGGCAGTGAGGCCCTTTATCAACTTCCCCTGAGTCAGATGAACTCACTGATACCATTTGTATGTCTCTGTGTCCAGTATGAAGGAAGGTAGAGGTGGTTTTGCAAGCCAATGCTAACTAGCGTTAGCTCAATGATGAGGTCGAAGGGCCTCATTGGCAAAATCCTGAAGTATCCCTTTTCACCAGGCAAAGGGTAGCTAACCAGGCTGGTGGTGACTGGTTCACTACGGGAAGCCAGAGAGTCCCCTGTGTGATGTGTATAATCAGAGCCTGTCTTCACACTCATCGCTGGCTCCCCTGCAGCTCACCAGCTGATGTAGGCGGTGTGTGACGTGTCCTTCCCACTGCTGAACAGAACTGGGCTGCACATTTGTGGTGCTAATATTAATTGTGCTCATCACTGAAAAGCTCTCCAATCTCTCCAGAAACTCTTGTCCAGTCCACTTAGTCCGATTTTGGTGCCCATGGTGTGTTTATACAACAAGTAAAACACAAATCACTTTTAAGGTCTAATGGAATGTAAATTCCACGAGACTTATTAAAACAGCCCCCGCTGATAACAAGAGTTGATGCTATGGTCTGTCACCACACACACAGTGGGGTGAGGGAAGAGGAATGTGTGTGAGGTGATTCCAGACAGGCTTCCTCCCCGGAGATCAGGGGCCATGACATCATGGTTCTGGAATTCTACTGGAGGGGGGAACCCCAACCCTGATCTATATACATACTGGAGGTACCAACCCTAACCCTGCTCTATATACATACTGGAGGGAGGAACCCCAACCCTGCTCTATATACATACTGGAGGTACCAACCCTAACCCTGCTCTATATACATACTGGAGGTACCAACCCTAAGCCTGCTCTATATACATACTGGAGGTACCAACCCTAACCCTGCTCTATATACATACTGGAGGGTACCAACCCTAACCCTGCTCTATATACATACTGGAGGGTACAACCCTAACCCTGCTCTATATATATACTGGAGGGTACAACCCTAACCCTGCTCTATATACATACTGGAGGGAGGAACCCTAACCCTGCTCTATATACATACTGGAGGGAGGAACCCTAACCCTGCTCTATATACATACTGGAGGTAACAACCCTAACCCTGCTCTATATACATACTGGAGGTACCAACCCTAACCCTGCTCTATATACATACTGGAGGTACCAACCCTAAGCCTGCTCTATATACATACTGGAGGTACCAACCCTAACCCTGCTCTATATACATACTGGAGGGTACCAACCCTAACCCTGCTCTATATACATACTGGAGGTACAACCCTAACCCTGCTCTATATATATACTGGAGGGTACAACCCTAACCCTGCTCTATATACATACTGGAGGTACCAACCCTAACCCTGCTCTATATACATACTGGAGATACCAACCCTAACCCTGCTCTATATACATACTGGAGGGTACCAACCCTAACCCTGCTCTATATACATACTGGAGGGGGGAACCCTAACCCTGCTCTATATACATACTGGAGGGGGGAACCCTAACCCTGCTCTATATACATACTGGAGGTACCAACCCTAACCCTGCTCTATATACATACTGGAGGTACCAACCCTAACCCTGCTCTATATACATACTGGAGATACCAACCCTGACCCTGCTCTATATACATACTGGAGGGTACCAACCCTAACCCTGCTCTATATACATACTGGAGGTACCAACCCTAACCCTGCTCTATATACATACTGGAGGGAGGAACCCTAACCCTGCTCTATATACATACTGGAGGTACCAACCCTAGCCCTGCTCTATATACATACTGGAGGGAGGAACCCCAACCCTGCTCTATATACATACTGGAGGTACCAACCCCAACCCTGCTCTATATACATACTGGAGGGAGGAACCCCAACCCTGCTCTATATACATACTGGAGGTACCAACCCCAACCCTGCTCTATATACATACTGGAGGTACCAACCCTAACCCTGCTCTATATACACATACTGGAGGTAACAACCCCAACCCTGCTCTATATACATACTGGAGGTACCAACCCTAACCCTGCTCTATATACATACTGGAGGAACCAACCCGAACCCTGCTCTATATACATACTGGAGGTACCAACCCCAACCCTGCTCTATATACATACTGGAGGTACCAACCCTAACCCTGCTCTATATACATACTGGAGGTACCAACCCTAACCCTGCTCTATATACATACTGGAGGGAGGAACCCTAACCCTGCTCTATATACATACTGGAGGTACCAACCCTAGCCCTGCTCTATATACATACTGGAGGGAGGAACCCCAACCCTGCTCTATATACATACTGGAGGTACCAACCCCAACCCTGCTCTATATACATACTGGAGGGAGGAACCCCAACCCTGCTCTATATACATACTGGAGGTACCAACCCCAACCCTGCTCTATATACATACTGGAGGGAGGAACCCCAACCCTGCTCTATATACACATACTGGAGGTAACAACCCCAACCCTGCTCTATATATATACTGGAGGTACCAACCCCAACCCTGCTCTATATACATACTGGAGGGAGGAACCCCAACCCTGCTCTATATACATACTGGAGGTAACAACCCTAACCCTGCTCTATATACATACTGGAGGTAACAACCCTAACCCTGCTCTATATACATACTGGAGGTACCAACCCTAACCCTGCTCTATATACATACTGAAGGTAACAACCCTAACCCTGCTCTATATACATACTGGTACTGGAGGTACCAACCCCAACCCTGCTCTATATACATACTGGTACTGGAGGTACCAACCCCAACCCTGCTCTATATACATACTGGAGGGTACCAACCCTAACCCTGCTCTATATACATACTGGAGGTACCAACCCTAACCCTGTTCTATATACATACTGGAGGTACCAACCCTAACCCTGCTCTATATACATACTGGAGGTAACATCCCTAACCCTGCTCTATATACATACTGGAGGTACCATCCCTAACCCTGCTCTATATAGATACTGGAGGTAACAAACCTAACCCTGCTCTATATACATACTGGAGGCAACAACCCTAACCCTGCTCTATATACATACTGGAGGAACCAACCCTAACCCTGCTCTATATACATACTGGAGGGAGGAACACCAACCCTGCTCTATATACATACTGGAGGTAACAACCCCAACCCTGCTCTATATACACATACTGGAGGTAACAACCCCAACCCTGCTCTATATATACATACTGGAGGGTACAACCCTAACCCTGCTCTATATACATACTGGAGGTACCAACCCTAACCCTGCTCTATATACATACTGGAGGTACCAACCCTAACCCTGCTCTATATACATACTGGAGGTACCAACCCTAACCCTGCTCTATATATACATACTGGAGGGTACCAACCCTAACCCTGCTCTATATACATACTGGAGGTACCAACCCTAACCCTGCTCTATATACATACTGGAGGTACCAACCCTAACCCTGCTCTATATACATACTGGAGGTACCAACCCTAACCCTGCTCTATATACATACTGGAGGTACCAACCCTAACCCTGCTCTATATACATACTGGAGGTACCAACCCTAACCCTGCTCTATATACATACTGGAGGTACCAACCCTAACCCTGCTCTATATACATACTGGAGGGTACAACCCTAACCCTGCTCTATATACATACTGGAGGTACCAACCCTAACCCTGCTCTATATACATACTGGAGGGAGGAACCCTAACCCTGCTCTATATACATACTGGAGGTACCAACCCTAGCCCTGCTCTATATACATACTGGAGGGAGGAACCCCAACCCTGCTCTATATACATACTGGAGGTACCAACCCCAACCCTGCTCTATATACATACTGGAGGGAGGAACCCCAACCCTGCTCTATATACATACTGGAGGTACCAACCCCAACCCTGCTCTATATACATACTGGAGGGAGGAACCCCAACCCTGCTCTATATACACATACTGGAGGTAACAACCCCAACCCTGCTCTATATACATACTGGAGGTACCAACCCCAACCCTGCTCTATATACATACTGGAGGGAGGAACCCCAACCCTGCTCTATATACATACTGGAGGTACCAACCCTAGCCCTGCTCTATATACATACTGGAGGGAGGAACCCCAACCCTGCTCTATATACATACTGGAGGTAACAACCCTAACCCTGCTCTATATACATACTGGAGGTAACAACCCTAACCCTGCTCTATATACATACTGGAGGTACCAACCCTAACCCTGCTCTATATACATACTGAAGGTAACAACCCTAACCCTGCTCTATATACATACTGGTACTGGAGGTACCAACCCCAACCCTGCTCTATATACATACTGGTACTGGAGGTACCAACCCCAACCCTGCTCTATATACATACTGGAGGGTACCAACCCTAACCCTGCTCTATATACATACTGGAGGTACCAACCCTAACCCTGTTCTATATACATACTGGAGGTATCAACCCTAACCCTGCTCTATATACATACTGGAGGTAACATCCCTAACCCTGCTCTATATACATACTGGAGGTACCATCCCTAACCCTGCTCTATATAGATACTGGAGGTAACAAACCTAACCCTGCTCTATATACATACTGGAGGCAACAACCCTAACCCTGCTCTATATACATACTGGAGGAACCAACCCTAACCCTGCTCTATATACATACTGGAGGTACCAACCCTAGCCCTGCTCTATATACATACTGGAGGGAGGAACACCAACCCTGCTCTATATACATACTGGAGGGAGGAACCCCAACCCTGCTCTATATACACATACTGGAGGTAACAACCCCAACCCTGCTCTATATATACATACTGGAGGGTACAACCCTAACCCTGCTCTATATACATACTGGAGGTACCAACCCTAACCCTGCTCTATATACATACTGGAGGTACCAACCCTAACCCTGCTCTATATACATACTGGAGGTACCAACCCTAACCCTGCTCTATATATACATACTGGAGGGTACCAACCCTAACCCTGCTCTATATACATACTGGAGGTACCAACCCTAACCCTGCTCTATATACATACTGGAGGTACCAACCCTAACCCTGCTCTATATACATACTGGAGGTACCAACCCTAACCCTGCTCTATATACATACTGGAGGTACCAACCCTAACCCTGCTCTATATACATACTGGAGGTACCAACCCTAACCCTGCTCTATATACATACTGGAGGTACCAACCCTAACCCTGCTCTATATACATACTGGAGGGTACAAACCTAACCCTGCTCTATATACATACTGGAGGTACCAACCCTAACCCTGCTCTATATACATACTGGAGGTACCAACCCTAACCCTGCTCTATATACAAATCAAATCAAATTTTATTTGTCACATACACATGGTTAGCAGATGTTAATGCGAGTGTAGCGAAATGCTTGTGCTTCTAGTTCCGACAATGCAGTAATAACCAACAAGTAATCTAACTAACAATTCCAAAACTACTGTCTAATACACAGTGTAAGGGGATAAAGAATATGTACATAAGGATATATGAATGAGTGATGGTACAGAGCAGCATACAGTAGATGGTATCGAGTACAGTATATACATGTGAGATGAGTATGTATAAGAATATGTTCTTAACTGACTTGCCTGGTTAAATAAAGGTAAAATAAAAAAATAAAAAATGTAAACAAAATGGCATAGTTAAAGTGGCTAGTGATACATGTATTACATAAGGATGCAGTCGATGATGTAGAGTACAGTATATACGTATACATATGAGATGAGTAATGTAGGGTAAGTAACATTATATAAGGTAGCATTGTTTAAAGTGGCTAGTGATATATTTACATCCTTTCCCATCAATTCCCATTATTAAAGTGGCTGGAGTTGAGTCAGTGTCAGTGTGTTGGCAGCAGCCACTCAATGTTAGTGGTGGCTGTTTAACAGTCTGATGGCCTTGAGATTGAAGCTGTTTTTCAGTCTCTCGGTCCCAGCTTTGATGCACCTGTACTGACCTCGCCTTCTGGATGATAGCGGGGTGAACAGGCAGTGGCTCGGGTGGTTGATGTCCTTGATGATCTTTATGGCCTTCCTGTAACATTGGGTGGTGTAGGTGTCCTGGAGGGCAGGTAGTTTGCCCCCAGGTGATGCGTTGTGCAGTCCTCACTACCCTCTGGAGAGCCTTACGGTTGAGGGCGGAGCAGTTGCCGTACCAGGCGGTGATACAGCCTGCCAGGATGCTCTCGATTGTGCATCTGTAGAAGTTTGTGAGTGCTTTAGGTGACAAGCCGAATTTCTTCAGCCTCCTGAGGTTGAAGAGGCGCTGCTGCGCCTTCTTCACGATGCTGTCTGTGTGAGTGGACCAATTCAGTTTGTCTGTGATGTGTATGCCGAGGAACTTAAAACTTGCTACCCTCTCCACTACTGTTCCATCGATGTGGATAGGGGGGTGTTCCCTCTGCTGTTTCCTGAAGTCCACAATCATCTCCTTAGTTTTGTTGACGTTGAGTGTGAGGTTATTTTCCTGACACCACACTCCGAGGGCCCTCACCTCCTCCCTGTAGGCCGTCTCGTCGCTGTTGGTAATCAAGCCTACCACTGTTGTGTCGTCCGCAAACTTGATGATTGAGTTGGAGGCGTGCGTGGCCACGCAGCCGTGGGTGAACAGGGAGTACAGGAGATACATACTGGTACTTGAGGCTATGAAAGGCGTGTTCCTACCCAGAAGTGTGTGTGTGTGTGTGTGTGTGTGTGTGTGTGTGTGTGTCCAAGCCCAATGAAATCCCTCTGTAATGTAGTTGGACTGTACCACCATATTGCTTTTTTCTCCCTCACTATTCTTCTCCCCCAGCCCACACACGTCCTCCTCCTGCCCCAGCCCACACCCCTCCTCCTGCCCCAGCCCACACCCCTCCTCCTGCCCCAGCCCTCCCCACACCCCTCCCCTTCTCTCAGCTGTGTATTGTGTAAGACCAGAGTAGACATGCATTAGTAATACCTGCAGATGCAGTAGTGGACTGATTACAGCTGAGACCAATAACTCACACACACACACACACACACACACACACACACACACACACACACACACACACACACACACACACACACACACACACACACACACACACACACACACACACACACACACACACACACACACACACACACACACACACACACACACACACACACACACACACACACACACACACACACGTCTGAAACAGAGCCTTCCCTTCAAGACCACAAACATCGCCCGCAACATCTAAACATCGCCCGCAACATCTAAACATCGGCCGCAACATCTAAACATCGCCCGCAACATCTAAACATCGCCCGCAACATCTAAACATCGCCCGCAACATCTAAACATCGCCCGCAACATCTAAACATCGCCCGCTGTTTATAGCTCCAACAGTGTAGTAATGCTGGTGTTTATAGCTCCAACAGTATAGTAATGCTGGTGTTTATAGCTCCAACAGTATAGTAATGCTGGTGTTTATAGCTCCAACAGTGTAGTAATGCTGGTGTTTATAGCTCCAACAGTATAGTAATGCTGGTGTTTATAGCTCCAACAGTGCAGTAATGCTGGTGTTTATAGCTCCAACAGTGTAGTAATGCTGGTGTTTATAGCTCCAACAGTATAGTAATGCTGGTGTTTATAGCTCCAACAGTATAGTAATGCTGGTGTTTATAGCTCCAACAGTGTAGTAATGCTGGTGTTTCTAGCTCCATCAGTGTAGTAATGCTGGTGTTTCAACCTCCAACAGTGTAGTAATGCGGGTGTTTTTGGTGTTTCTAGCTCCAACAGTGTAGTAATGCTGGTGTTTATAGCTCCAACAGTATAGTAATGCTGGTGTTTCTGTCTCCAACAGTGTAGTAATGCTGGTGTTTCTAGCTCCAACAGTGCAGTAATGCTGGTGTTTCTAGCTCCAACAGTATAGTAATGCTGGTGTTTCTGTCTCCAACAGTGTAGTAATGCTGGTGTTTCTAGCTCCAACAGTGTAGTAATGCTGGTGTTTATAGCTCCAACAGTGTAGTAATGTTGGTGTTTCTAGCTCCAACAGTGCAGTAATGCTGGTGTTTCTAGCTCCAACAGTGTAGTAATGTTGGTGTTTCTAGCTCCAACAGTGTAGTAATGCTGGTGTTTCTAGCTCCAACAGTGTAGTAATGCTGGTGTTTATAGCTCCAACAGTATAGTAATGCTGGTGTTTATAGCTTCAACAGTACAGTAATGCTGGTGTTTATAGCTCCAACAGTGTAGTAATGCTGGTGTTTATAGCTCCAACAGTATAGTAATGCTGGTGTTTATAGCTCCATCAGTGTAGTAATGCTGGTGTTTATAGCTCCAACAGTGCAGTAATGCTGGTGTTTATAGCTCCAACAGTATAGTAATGCTGGTGTTTATAGCTCCAACAGTGCAGTAATGCTGGTGTTTATAGCTCCAACAGTGCAGTAATGCTGGTGTTTATAGCTCCAACAGTATAGTAATGCTGGTGTTTATAGCTCCAACAGTGCAGTAATGCTGGTGTTTATAGCTCCAACAGTGTAGTAATGCTGGTGTTTATAGCTCCAACAGTGCAGTAATGCTGGTGTTTATAGCTCCAACAGTGTAATAAGAATACCTAGCAATACACACATAAAACAAACAGCAAAAAACGAAAGCAATACCAGAAGGAGTGATGTCAGAGTAAATAAATATATAAATAATGGTGTATATATGATTCGCTTTTAAAGGGATAGAGCACATTTTTTGGGGCGGCAATTAATCCACTTTTCTACTGGGCCTCCTACCTTTCCTCTCTCCAGATAAAGACACTACATCATCTCTGTCTTTATATTCCAGGGCCTCCTACCTTTCCTCTCTCCAGAGAAAGACACAACATCATCTCTGTCTTTATACTCCAGGGCCTCCTACCTTTCCTCTCTCCAGAAAGAGACTACATCATCTCTGTCTTTATACTCCAGGGCCTCCTACCTTTCCTCTCTCCAGAGAAAGACACCACATCATCTCTGTCTTTATACTCCAGGGCCTCCTACATTTCCTCTCTCCAGAGAAAGACACCACATCATCTCTG
>NW_025746339.1:0-35000 GCF_021184085.1 Oncorhynchus gorbuscha
CTCTGTTCTTCCCCTCTCCCACTCTCTCTGTCCACCTTTCTCCCCCTCTCTTTCTCTCTGTCCACATTTCTCCCCCATCTTTCTCTGTTCCCCCCTCTCCCACTCTCTCTGTCCACCTTCCTCCACCCTCTTTCTCTGTTCTCCCCCTCTCTCTCTCTGTCGACCTTTCTCCTCCCACTCTCTCTGTCCACCTTTCTCCCCCATCTTCTCTGTTCCCCCCTCTCCCACTCTCTCTGTCCACCTTCCTCCACCCTCTTTCTCTGTTCTCCCCCTCTCCCACTCTCTCTGTCCACCTTTCTCCCCCTCTCTTTCTCTCTCTGTCCACCTTCCTCCCCCATCTTTCTCTGTTCTTCCCCTCTCCCACTCTCTCTGTCCACCTTCCTCCCCATCTTTCTCTGTTCTCCCCCTCTCCCACTCTCTCCTTTAAAAGTTGATGGATTCGTCTAAAGGCCATATGTGGGTTACTGGAGGATGAAAGGATGATGGGTTAACATGATCTCATTCTTCTCTCTCGTTGAGAAAGAGGGAGAAACCTGATCCAGGGGAATTGGATAGAGCCAGGTTCAAATTCCTCTCCCCCCCTCTGTTAAATTTATGAGGTCCCATGCCTAGGGGGGACAGAGGTACTACCGGTAGACAAGATCATGTTATTCATGAAGTGAATCTATGTGAATCTAAATGTGTGTGTGTTTCTGTGTGTGTGTGTGTGTCATGCCTACAGAGGACTGTGGAATGTCTCCCTCTAACGTTCTCCTCTGAAACCCTCTTGATACAGTGGTTGTCATGGAAATTCTAATCAATAATGAGGAGACACAAGGTCAATTTACCAATCAGGATCTTTACTTTATTCAAAACACATTAATAACATCGATTGCAATAATAATATAATAATAATAAATGCCATTTAGCAGACGCTTTTATCCAAAGCGACTTACAGTCATGTGTGCATACATTAAACGATGGGGGTCCCGGGATCAAACCCACTACCCTGGCGTTAGAAGCGCCATGCTCTACCAACTGAGCTACAGAAGGACCATAATGAAGCTGGACGATGAACCACCTGTAGATGGGTCCTTCTGTAGCTCAGTTGGTAGAGCATGGCGCTTGTAAGGGTAGTGGGTTCGATCCCCGGGACCACCCATATGTAGAATGTATGCACACATGACTGTAAGTCGCTTTGGATAAAAGCGTCTGCTAAATGGCATATACATATACATATATATATAGATGACTCGTTGAGAGCCCCGACAAACACCTTTTTATAGTAAAGATACACCCCCTTAGTCTACATGACAAACAACAGATGTGTGGAACGGGTCACAAGGTGGTGAGACTTGATACATGAGAAAGGACTATCACCCAGCCAGATAGCATTTGCTATGAAGACGGTTCTTATTGTACAGAGTTAGCCCCCTAAGATCTCGTCCCTGGTACCTCATAGTACAGCAACACTAACTCATTCTATGGCATAAATCAATTGTCAGCTCCATCTCTAGTAAAACCAATGTCCTTGACCACACACCTAGACGAGCTGACTGAGGGGAGTGAGCCTCTGGGTCATACAGTATCCCAGGATAGGTGCAACATCAGAGAGGACGTACTAAGGTTCCAGACACGACCCCACACATCCTGTCTCAGACCTTATCTCCCCCAGGGCCCAACTCAGAAGACCACAGATAAGATTGTTCAAAAACCTCTATTCTATTCCAGAAATACAACCATTTGATGCAACAACAGTATTATAACATCATCTTGTAATTTCGCTCTCACACTGTTCCTAGACTCTCTCCCACTAACGTTGTCCTCAAACCCTCAGGATACAGTGTTCCTAGACTCTCTCCCACTAACGTTGTCCTCTCAAACCCTCAGGATACAGTGTTCCTAGACTCTCTCCCACTAACGTTGTCCTCTCAAACCCTCAGGATACAGTGTTCCTAGACTCTCTCCCACTAACGTTGTCCTCAAACCCTCAGGATACAGTGTTCCTAGACTCTCTCCCACTAACGTTGTCCTCAAACCCTCAGGATACAGTGTTCCTAGACTCTCTCCCACTAACGTTGTCCTCAAACCCTCAGGATACAGTGTTCCTAGACTCTCTCCCACTAATGTTGTCCTCTCAAACCCTCAGGATACAGTGTTCCTAGACTCTCTCCCACTAACGTTGTCCTCAAACCCTCAGGATACAGTGTTCCTAGACTCTCTCCCACTAACGTTGTCCTCAAACCCTCAGGATACAGTGTTCCTAGACTCTCTCCCACTAACGTTGTCCTCTCAAACCCTCAGGATACAGTGTTCCTAGACTCTCTCCCACTAACGTTGTCCTCTCAAACCCTCAGGATACAGTGTTCCTAGACTCTCTCCCACTAACGTTGTCCTCAAACCCTCAGGATACAGTGTTCCTAGACTGTCTCCCACTAACGTTGTCCTCTCAAACCCTCAGGATACAGTGTTCCTAGACTCTCTCCCACTAATGTTGTCCTCAAACCCTCAGGATACAGTGTTCCTAGACTCTCTCCCACTAACGTTGTCCTCTCAAACCCTCAGGATACAGTGTTCCTAGACTCTCTCCCACTAACGTTGTCCTCTCAAACCCTCAGGATACAGTGTTCCTAGACTCTCTCCCACTAACGTTGTCCTCAAACCCTCAGGATACAGTGTCCCTAGACTCTCTCCCACTAACGTTGTCCTCTCAAACCCTCAGGATACAGTGTTCCTAGACTCTCTCCCACTAACGTTGTCCTCTCAAACCCTCAGGATACAGTGTTCCTAGACTGTCTCCCACTAACGTTGTCCTCAAACCCTCAGGATACAGTGTTCCTAGACTCTCTCCCACTAACGTTGTCCTCAAACCCTCAGGATACAGTGTTCCTAGACTCTCTCCCACTAACGTTGTCCTCTCAAACCCTCAGGATACAGTGTTCCTAGACTCTCTCCCACTAACGTTGTCCTCTCAAACCCTCAGGATACAGTGTTCCTAGACTCTCTCCCACTAACGTTGTCCTCTCAAACCCTCAGGATACAGTGTTCCTAGACTCTCTCCCACTAACGTTGTCCTCTCAAACCCTCAGGATACAGTGTTCCTAGACTCTCTCCCACTAACGTTGTCCTCAAACCCTCAGGATACAGTGTTCCTAGACTCTCTCCCACTAACGTTGTCCTCTCAAACCCTCAGGATACAGTGTTCCTAGACTCTCTCCCACTAACGTTGTCCTCAAACCCTCAGGATACAGTGTTCCTAGACTCTCTCCCACTAACGTTGTCCTCAAACCCTCAGGATACAGTGTTCCTAGACTCTCTCCCACTAACGTTGTCCTCTCAAACCCTCAGGATACAGTGTTCCTAGACTGTCTCCCACTAACATTGTCCTCAAACCCTCAGGATACAGTGTTCCTAGACTCTCTCCCACTAACGTTGTCCTCAAACCCTCAGGATACAGTGTTCCTAGACTCTCTCCCACTAACGTTGTCCTCAAACCCTCAGGATACAGTGTTCCTAGACTCTCTCCCACTAACGTTGTCCTCAAACCCTCAGGATACAGTGTTCCTAGACTCTCTCCCACTAACGTTGTCCTCAAACCCTCAGGATACAGTGTTCCTAGACTCTCTCCCACTAACGTTGTCCTCTCAAACCCTCAGGATACAGTGTTCCTAGACTCTCTCCCACTAACGTTGTCCTCTCAAACCCTCAGGATACAGTGTTCCTAGACTCTCTCCCACTAACGTTGTCCTCTCAAACCCTCAGGATACAGTGTTCCTAGACTCTCTCCCACTAACGTTGTCCTCAAACCCTCAGGATACAGTGTTCCTAGACTCTCTCCCACTAACGTTGTCCTCTCAAACCCTCAGGATACAGTGTTCCTAGACTCTCTCCCACTAACGTTGTCCTCAAACCCTCAGGATACAGTGTTCCCGGACAGGTACAGTACAGGTAGGTTACAATGTGAGCATGGTTTTGTTCCAGACAGCCCAACACACCTGATTTAACTAATCATCATAGACCGCGCTAAACAACGACAAAACACGAGTAAGTTGCAAACATATGTATGTCCCAATAAATATAGACCCCCTATGTTAATGACAAGTATGTGTTTTCCTACTGAATTGTAGGATGTGGAAATGGTGACAAATGCAGAAAAAACTATAAAATCCCAAACGCACGTTGGACTGTCACTGTAGATCCATTCTAGGCTATTGGGCTTAGAGGAAGTCCTAAATAGCGATGTTACGTAGAGTAGCCTAAGAAAACACATTTACAAGTTGTAAATTGACAGGTTATATTAATACGGGAATGTTTTGGTCCGTGAGCGGGTTGTCAAAAGAGGAGAATTGGCATTTTTCTCAACTAAATGCGTAAAGTGATTTCAGACCTACTGGCTACGGTCCACATCGTCACTTGCAACCGGAATATATTAGTTTTCTTATTAGCAGGCGACCTATTTTCATTTGAATTGGTTTTCTTCCATTACTGTCAGGTAAAGCATGTTAATGTGGTGCCTTGGGTTCAGACGAGCAGCTGCAATGTCTGTCTGATGGGTGGTGTTGTGAAGTGCAGGACAGTATGTTCTCCACCAGAGGGCGCCCCATACACTGCTATGAAGGAACAACTAACTACAGTACTGGACCAGGTTTACTAAACCAGAGGCCCGTATCCACAAAACCCCTCAGGGTCTCAGTCTCCGTGGAAACGGGCCAAAAAGTAGTGAATGTTATGAAAACACAGACCAAGCCGCTCGGGACACAGGTTTTCAAAACCAGTACAACTTTATTAGAGGAGGGAGAAGGAATAGAAACAGCATAAACTATAGACAGGGTTGTGGTTTAATAGCACCTTAACCTAAATATAGTACACTACTGTACTATGGGTACCTAAGAGCACCATTCCCTCTATAGTACACTACTGTTGATCAGAACTCTATGGGTACCCAAGGGCACCATTCCCTCTATAGTGCACTACTATTGACCAGAACTCTATGGGTACCCAAGGGCACCATTCCCTCTATAGTACACTACTGTTGACCAGGGATCGTATGCTAAAGTAGTGCAGTAGCCTAGTGGTTAGAGTGTTAGGCCAGTATGCTAAAGTAGTGCAGTAGCCTAGTGGTTAGAGTGTTAGGCCAGTATGCTAAAGTAGTGCAGTAGCCTATTGGTTAGAGTGTTAGGCCAGTATGCTAAAGTAGTGCACTAGCCTAGTGGTTAGAGTGTTGGGCCAGTATGCTAAAGTAGTGCAGTAGCCTATTGGTTAGAGTGTTAGGCCAGTATGCTAAAGTAGTGCACTAGCCTAGTGGTTAGAGTGTTGGGCCAGTATGCTAAAGTAGTGCAGTAGCCTATTGGTTAGAGTGTTAGGCCAGTATGCTAAAGTAGTGCACTAGCCTATTGGTTAGAGTGTTAGGCCAGTATGCTAAAGTAGTGCACTAGCCTATTGGTTAGAGTGTTATGCCAGTATGCTAAAGTAGTGCACTAGCCTAGTGGTTAGAGTGTTAGGCCAGTATGCTAAAGTAGTGCACTAGCCTATTGGTTAGAGTGTTAGGCCAGTATGCTAAAGTAGTGCACTAGCCTAGTGGTTAGAGTGTTAGGCCAGTATGCTAAAGTAGTGCACTAGCCTATTGGTTAGAGTGTTAGGCCAGTATGCTAAAGTAGTGCACTAGCCTAGTGGTTAGAGTGTTAGGCCAGTATGCTAAAGTAGTGCACTAGCCTATTGGTTAGAGTGTTAGGCCAGTATGCTAAAGTAGTGCACTAGCCTATTGGTTAGAGTGTTATGCCAGTATGCTAAAGTAGTGCACTAGCCTATTGGTTAGAGTGTTAGGCCAGTATGCTAAAGTAGTGCACTAGCCTATTGGTTAGAGTGTTAGGCCAGTATGCTAAAGTAGTGCACTAGCCTAGTGGTTAGAGTGTTAGGCCAGTATGCTAAAGTAGTGCACTAGCCTATTGGTTAGAGTGTTAGGCCAGTATGCTAAAGTAGTGCACTAGCCTATTGGTTAGAGTGTTATGCCAGTATGCTAAAGTAGTGCACTAGCCTATTGGTTAGAGTGTTAGGCCAGTATGCTAAAGTAGTGCACTAGCCTATTGGTTAGAGTGTTAGGCCAGTATGCTAAAGTAGTGCACTAGCCTAGTGGTTAGAGTGTTGGGCCAGTATGCTAAAGTAGTGCACTAGCCTAGTGGTTAGAGTGTTAGGCCAGTATGCTAAAGTAGTGCACTAGCCTAATGTTTAGAGTGTTAGGCCAGTATGCTAAAGTAGTGCACTACATAGGGAATAGGGTTCTGGTCACTAGTAGTGCACTACATAGGGAATAGGGCTCTGGTCACTAGTAGTTCACTATATAGGGAATAGGGCTCTGGTCACTAGTAGTGCACTACATAGGGAATAGGGCTCTGGTCACTAGTAGTTCACTATATAGGGAATAGGGCTCTGGTCACTAGTAGTTCACTATATAGGGAATAGGGCTCTGGTCACTAGTAGTGCACTACATAGGGAATAGGGCTCTGGTCACTAGTAGTTCACTATATAGGGAATAGGGCTCTGGTCACTAGTAGTGCACTACATAGGGAATAGGGCTCTGGTCACTAGTAGTGCACTATATAGGGAATAGGGCTCTGGTCACTAGTAGTGCACTATATAGGGAATAGGGCTCTGGTCACTAGTAGTGCACTATATAGGGAATAGGGCTCTGGTCACTAGTAGTGCACTATATAGGGAATAGGGCTCTGGTCACTAGTAGTGCACTATATAGGGAATAGGGCTCTGGTCACTAGTAGTGCACTATACAGGGAATAGGGTGCCGGTGGAGACACATGATCTCTACACGACAGACTGGCTGTTGTCCGTCTGTCTGTCTGAGTAGCGACGGAAGGTCTCCCCTAGCAACGGCTCCAGTCCCTCAGCCGAGCGGAAGTAGCGAGCACGCATGGCACACGCAATGACCCCCGACACCACCGCAGCCACCAGCACGGCGGCGACGATCGCTATGGTGATGATCTCAGACAGCGTGTAGGGGCGAGCTGTACGGGGGGGGGGAGAGAAAAGCAACAGTTGGCTCAATAAAATACATATATATGAGAACAGCTGGATGTGCAGGTTTTTGCTCTATCCCTGCACTAGGGTTATCAATATTACAGTTAACAATTAGACTACAGTCACATCCCAAATGGTATCCTATTCCGTGAGTAGTCCACACTATTGGGAATGGAGCCCTGGTCTAAAATAGTGCACTATATAGGGAATAGGGCTCTGGTATAAATTAGTTCACTATATAGGGAATAGGGCCCTGGTCTAAATTAGTGCACTATATAGGGAATAGGGCTCTGGTATAAAGTAGTTCACTATATAGGGAATAGGGCCCTGGTCTAAAGTAGTGCACTATATATAGGGAATAGGGCTCTGGTCTAAAGTAGTTCACACTATTGGGAATAGGGCCTTGGTCTAAAGTAGTGCACTATGTAGGGAATAGGGCCCTGGTCTAAAGTAGTTCACTATATAGGGAATAGGGGCCATTTGGAATATAACCATAGAGTTCAAAGGTCATACAGTCTCTGTGTATGACTCACTGTGCTGTGTGACCTATGTTCTGTCTGACTGACTGTCTGACTCACTCACTCACTCACTCACTCACTCACTCACTCACTCACTCACTCACCACCACTCACCACCACTCACTCACCACTCACCACTCACTCACCACTCACTCACCACCACTCACTCACTGGGCCATGTGACCTCGTAGGTGTATCCCAGGTTCTCGGGGGCTGTGACGAACATCTCAGCGTTGGTGACGGGTGGCCAGAAGGGAACCATGTTGAACTGTCTGTTGTGACCAATAGGAGCATCCTCCTCCGGGTACACTGCCTCCCCTGGGGGACGACATGAACCTCAGCTGAGAGCTGGCTGGGTGTGGGTCTGCAGACGCGTTCCCCATTGGTCTGTTTGACTGAATTGTTTGTGTTCTGTGATTGGCTGCAGTTGT
Organism: Oncorhynchus gorbuscha; assembly: GCF_021184085.1. Lineage (NCBI taxonomy): Eukaryota > Metazoa > Chordata > Actinopteri > Salmoniformes > Salmonidae > Oncorhynchus > Oncorhynchus gorbuscha. Next base: position 7,958 of record NW_025746339.1, read on the forward strand.
GACATACTATACCTGGGGCGTGTCGGCTCAGCCACTCGTCAAAGATGGCGTCAGTGAAGGTGTGGAGCAGGACAAAGATGGGGTCGTTAGGGGACAGGTGTGTCTGCCCTCCCGTCCCGTTGAGGAACAGGTGAGCCAGGTTATGGAGGCTGCGCATTACTGGGTCATAGCCACCCTGAGGGGCACTGTAGCCTGGAGGGAGGAGAGAGAGGATAGACAGAGAGGAGGGAGGAGAGAGAGAGGGGAAGAGAGGAGGGAGGAGAGAGGGGAGAGAGGAGAGAAGAAGGGGAGAGGGGAGGAGAGAGAGGAGAGAGAGGAGAGGGGGAGGGGGAGGATAGAGAGAGGGAGGCGGGGGGGGAGAGGAGAGAGAGGGATGAGAGAGGAGAGAGAGAGAGAGAGAGAGAGAGAGAGAGAGAGAGAGAGAGAGAGGAGAGGAGAGAGAGAGAGAGAAGAGAAGAGAGGAGGGTTAGGAGGTTTGGGGTGGAGGTATGTGTCCTCTTGAGACAGAGGAAAGGAGGGTTACTTGTGGGTCAGGATAGTGGGTTCAGTTCCCGGCACCAACATACGCAAAATGTATACTCGTAACTGTAATTCTCTATGGATAAAAATGCCTGTATTATATACCTCACCCTCTACTGTGTTCCTGAATCCTCACCCTCTACTGTGTTCCTGAATCCTCACCCTCTACTGTGTTCCTGAATCCTCACCCTCTACTGTGTTCCTGAATCCTCACCCTCTACGGTGTTCCTGAATCCTCACCCTCTACGGTGTTCACCCTCTACGGTGTTCCTGAATCCTCACCCTCTACGGTGTTCCTGAATCCTCACCCTCTACGGTGTTCCTGAATCCTCACCCTCTACTGTGTTCCTGAATCCTCACCCTCTACTGTGTTCCTGAATCCTCACCCTCTACTGTGTTCCTGAATCCTCACCCTCTACGGTGTTCCTGAATCCTCACCCTCTACGGTGTTCCTGAATCCTCACCCTCTACGGTGTTCACCCTCTACGGTGTTCCTGAATCCTCACCCTCTACGGTGTTCCTGAATCCTCACCCTCTACGGTGTTCCTGAATCCTCACCCTCTACTGTGTTCCTGAATCCTCACCCTCTACTGTGTTCCTGAATCCTCACCCTCTACTGTGTTCCTGAATCCTCACCCTCTACGGTGTTCCTGAATCCTCACCCTCTACGGTGTTCCTGAATCCTCACCCTCTACTGTGTTCCTGAATCACCCTCTCCTGAATCCTCACCCTCTACGGTGTTCCTGAATCCTCACCCTCTACGGTGTTCCTGAATCCTCACCCTCTACGGTGTTCCTGAATCCTCACCCTCTACTGTGTTCCTGAATCCTCACCCTCTACTGTGTTCCTGAATCCAAACCCTCTACTGTGTTCCTGAATCCTCACCCTCTACTGTGTTCCTGAATCCTCACCCTCTACGGTGTTCCTGAATCCTCACCCTCTACGGTGTTCCTGAATCCTCACCCTCTACTGTGTTCCTGATTCCTCACCCTCTAATGTGTTCCTGAATCCTCACCCTCTACTGTGTTCCTGAATCCTCACCCTCTACTGTGTTCCTGAATCCTCACCCTCTACTGTGTTCCTGAATCCTCACCCTCTACTGTGTTCCTGAATCCTCACCCTCTACTGTGTTCCTGAATCCTCACCCTCTACTGTGTTCCTGAATCCTCACCCTCTACGGTATTCCTGAAGCTCTCTGAAGAGGTGGAGTAGTAAGGTGGGGTATCGAAGGTTTTCAGGTCCAGACAGTCCACTACATCCTGGGGTTCAGGCAGCCTCTGCACCATGGGTCGCGCCATGTTACCGGCTGGGTTCCTCCTGATGGGACTGGTCTCTGAATCTATAGGGTCATAGGTTAGGGGTTAGGGGTCACAGGTCTCTGAATCTATAGTGTTAGGGGTTAGGGGTCACAGGTCTCTGAATCTATACGGTCATAGGTTAGGGGTTAGGGGTCACAGATCTCTGAATCTATAGGGTCGTAGGTTAGGGTTTAGGGGTCACATGTCTGAATCTATAGTAATAGGTTAGGGGTCACAGGTCTCTGAATCTATAGGGTCATAGGTTAGGTATCACAGGTCAGGTCTCTGAATACATAGGGTCATAGGTTAGGGTTTAGGGGTCACAGGTCTCTGAATCTATAGGGGTCATAGGTTAGGGGTTTGGGGTCACAGGTCTCTGAATCTATAGGGGTCATAGGTTAGGGGTTAGGGGTCACAGGTCTCTGAATCTATAGGGGTCATAGGTTAGGGTTTGGGGTCACAGGTCTCTGAAATCTATAGGGGTCATAGGTTTGTCATGTATTGTCTTATATTGTCTTGTCATTTTGCTTTTCCCTCTGTTCGTTTTCCCCCTGCTGGTCTTTTTAGGTTCGTTCCCCTTTTTCTCTCTCCCTTCCTCTCTCTCTTCTCTCTATCGTTCCGTTCCTGCTCCCAGCTGTTCCTATTCCCCTAATCAATCATTTAGTCTTCCCACACCTGTTCCCTATCTTTTTCCCTGATTAGAGTCCCTATTTCTCCCCTTGTTTTCCGTTCCTGCCCTGTCGGATCCTTGTCTATTGTTCACCGTGCTGTGTATCGCCCTGTCGTGTCGTGTTTCCCTCAGATGCTGCGTGGTGAGCAGGTGTCTGAGTCTGCTACGTTCAAGTGCCTTCCCGAGGCAACCTGCAGTTCATGATCGAGTCTCCAGTCTGTTCTCGTCATTACGAGTGGAATTATGCTTTATGATTGTAGATTTACTTTACTGGATTAAAGACTCTGTTTTCGCCAAGTTGCTTTTGGGTCCTCATTCACCTGCATAACAGAAGGATCCGACCAAGAATGGACCCAGCGACTATGGATTCTCTCTACTCTACTCTCGAGTTCCAGGGAGCGATGCTCGGCAGACACGAGCAGGAATTGTCTGCTGCTCGGCATGCCGTTGAGACCCTGGCCGCTCAGGTCTCCGACCTCTCAGGACAGTATCAGAATCTTCGTCTCGTGCCACCAGCTACTTCCGGGTCTTCCGAGCCTCCGGAACCTAGGGTTAATAACCCACCATGTTATTCTGGGCAGCCCACTGAGTGCCGCTCCTTTCTCACCCAGTGTGATATAGTGTTCTCTCTCCAACCCAACACATACTCAAGAGAGAGAGCTCGGATTGCCTACGTCATATCACTCCTTACTGGTCGGGCTCGGCAGTGGGGCACAGCTATCTGGGAGGCAAGCGCTGAGTGTACTAACAATTATCTGAACTTTAAAGAGGAGATGATAAGGGTTTTTGATCGTTCAGTTTTTGGGAAAGAAGCTTCCTGGTCCCTGTCTTCCCTATGTCAAGGTAATCGATCCATAACGGATTACTCTATAGAGTTTCGCACTCTTGCTGCCTCCAGTAACTGGAACGAGCAGGCGTTGCTCGCTCGTTTTCTGGAGGGACTCCACGCTAAGGTTAAGGATGAGATTCTCTCTCGGGAGGTTCCATCCAGCGTGGATTCTTTGATTGAACTCGCTATTCGCATTGAACGACGGGTAGATCTTCGTCACCGAGCTCATAGAAGAGAGCTCGCGTTAACCGTGTCTCCCCTCTCTCCGACACTACCATCTTCCCCCACTGACTCAGGTGTTGAGCCCATGCAGCTGGGGGGTATTCGCATTTCGACTAAGGAGAGGGAACGGAGAATCACCAACCGCCTCTGTCTCTATTGCGGTTCCGCTGGTCATTTTGTAATTTCATGTCCAGTTAAAGGCCAGAGCTCATCAGTAAGCGGAGGGCGACTGGTGAGCGCTACTAGACGGTCCTCTCCGTCAAGTACCTGTACTACCTTACCGGTCCATCTACGCTGGACCGGATCGGCAGCTTCCTGCAGTGCATTAATAGACTCTGGGGCGGAGGGCTGTTTTATGGACGAAGCCTGGGCTCGGGAACATGACATTCCTCTCAGACAGTTAGGGGAGCCCACGGTCATGTTTGCCTTGGATGGTAGTCCTCTCCCCAGTATATTATATGAAACACTACCTTTAACCCTCACTGTATCTGGTAACCATAGTGAGACCATTTCTTTTTTTGATTTTTTGTTCACCTTTTACACCTGTTGTTTTGGGTCATCCCTGGCTAGTGTGTCATAATCCTTCTTTTGATTGGTCTAGTAATTCTATCCTTTCCTGGAACGTTTCTTGTCATGTGAAGTGTTTAATGTCTGCTATTTCTCCTGTTTGTTCTGTCCCCTCTTCTCAGGAGGAACCTGGTGATTTGACAGGAGTGCCGGAGGAGTATCATGGTCTGCGCACGGTCTTCAGTCGGTCCAGAACCAACTCCCTTCCTCCTCACCGGTCGTATGATTGTTGTCCTGTTCTCTTCAAGAAGCGTTTTGCATCCGCTCCTATCCTTGTTGCACCTGACGTCTAAACCGTTTATTGTTGAGGTTGACGCGTCGGGGGGTGGGCGTGGGAGCCATTCTGTCCCAGCGCTCCGATACTGACGATGGGGTCCACCCTTGTGCGTATTTTTCTCATCGCCTGTCACCGTCGGAACGTAACTATGATGTGGCTAACCGCGAACTGCTCGCCATCCGTTTAGCCCTAGGCAAATGGCGACAGTGGTTGGAGGGGGCGACCGTTCCTTTTGTCGTTTGGACTGACCAAAAGAACCTTGAGTACATCCGTTCTGCCAAACGACTGAATGCGCGTCATGCTCGTTGGGCGTTGTTTTTCGCTCGTTTCGAATTTGTTATTTCTTATTGCCCGGGTACTAAGAACACCAAGCCTCATGCTTTATCCCGTCTCTAGTTCTTCTGTGGCTTCTACCGATCCCGAGGATCCTTCCTGTTGGGCGTGTTGTCGGGTTGACTGTCTGGGGAATTGAGAGACAGGTTAAGCAAGCACTCACGCACACTGCGTCGCCGCGCGCTTGCCCTAGTAACCTTCTTTTCGTTCCTGTTTCTACTCGTCTGGCTGTTCTTCAGTGGGCTCACTCTGCCAAGTTAGCTGGCCATCCCGGCGTTCGGGGTACGCTTGCTTCTATTCGCCAGCGGTTTTGGTGGCCTACTCAGGAGCGTGACACGCGCCGTTTCGTGGCTGCGTGTTCGGACTGCGCGCAGAAGAAGTCTGGTAATTTTTTTTCTGCTTCTGCTCCTGGTCTTGCTGGGTCTCAGTCTGTTCCCTGCCATCGCATCTCTCCTGTTCTTGTTCCTGCCCTTGCTGTGTCTCAGTCTGTCCCTAGTTGTTACTCTCCTGGCCTGTTTGGTCCTGTTTGCTCTAAAGCTTTCAGTTCTCTACCCGTGTCATTTTTTTTTAGAGTAGTACCCTAGTTTCCTTTTTTTTTCGTTTTTCCGTTACGGTCCTGAGGAGAGGAGTTGGGTTCTTTCTCGGGACGTGCTGGACCGTTTGTGATCTATGATTTCCTCCGTTGCCGCCAGTGTTCCTCCTCGAGAGCGCCAGGAGGCGCTCGGTGAGTGGGGGGGTACTGTCATGTATTGTCTTATATTGTCTTGTCATTTTGCTTTTCCCTCTGTTCGTTTTCCCCCTGCTGGTCTTTTTAGGTTCGTTCCCCTTTTTCTCTCTCCCTTCCTCTCTCTCTTCTCTCTATCGTTCCGTTCCTGCTCCCAGCTGTTCCTATTCCCCTAATCAATCATTTAGTCTTCCCACACCTGTTCCCTATCTTTTCCCTGATTAGAGTCCCTATTTCTCCCCTTGTTTTCCGTTCCTGCCCTGTCGGATCCTTGTCTATTGTTCACCGTGCTGTGTATCGCCCTGTCGTGTCGTGTTTCCCTCAGATGCTGCGTGGTGAGCAGGTGTCTGAGTCTGCTACGTTCAAGTGCCTTCCCGAGGCAACCTGCAGTTCATGATCGAGTCTCCAGTCTGTTCTCGTCATTACGAGTGGAATTATGCTTTATGATTGTAGATTTACTTTACTGGATTAAAGACTCTGTTTTCGCCAAGTTGCTTTTGGGTCCTCATTCACCTGCATAACAGAAGGATCCGACCAAGAATGGACCCAGCGACTATGGATTCTCTCTACTCTACTCTCGAGTTCCAGGGAGCGATGCTCGGCAGACACGAGCAGGAATTGTCTGCTGCTCGGCATGCCGTTGAGACCCTGGCCGCTCAGGTCTCCGACCTCTCAGGACAGTATCAGAATCTTCGTCTCGTGCCACCAGCTACTTCCGGGTCTTCCGAGCCTCCGGAACCTAGGGTTAATAACCCACCATGTTATTCTGGGCAGCCCACTGAGTGCCGCTCCTTTCTCACCCAGTGTGATATAGTGTTCTCTCTCCAACCCAACACATACTCAAGAGAGAGCTCGGATTGCCTACGTCATATCACTCCTTACTGGTCGGGCTCGGCAGTGGGGCACAGCTATCTGGGAGGCAAGCGCTGAGTGTACTAACAATTATCTGAACTTTAAAGAGGAGATGATAAGGGTTTTTGATCGTTCAGTTTTTGGGAAAGAAGCTTCCTGGTCCCTGTCTTCCCTATGTCAAGGTAATCGATCCATAACGGATTACTCTATAGAGTTTCGCACTCTTGCTGCCTCCAGTAACTGGAACGAGCAGGCGTTGCTCGCTCGTTTTCTGGAGGGACTCCACGCTAAGGTTAAGGATGAGATTCTCTCTCGGGAGGTTCCATCCAGCGTGGATTCTTTGATTGAACTCGCTATTCGCATTGAACGACGGGTAGATCTTCGTCACCGAGCTCATAGAAGAGAGCTCGCGTTAACCGTGTCTCCCCTCTCTCCGACACTACCATCTTCCCCCACTGACTCAGGTGTTGAGCCCATGCAGCTGGGGGGGTATTCGCATTTCGACTAAGGAGAGGGAACGGAGAATCACCAACCGCCTCTGTCTCTATTGCGGTTCCGCTGGTCATTTTGTCATTTCATGTCCAGTTAAAGGCCAGAGCTCATCAGTAAGCGGAGGGCGACTGGTGAGCGCTACTAGACGGTCCTCTCCGTCAAGTACCTGTACTACCTTACCGGTCCATCTACGCTGGACCGGATCGGCAGCTTCCTGCAGTGCATTAATAGACTCTGGGGCGGAGGGCTGTTTTATGGACGAAGCCTGGGCTCGGGAACATGACATTCCTCTCAGACAGTTAGGGGGAGCCCACGGTCATGTTTGCCTTGGATGGTAGTCCTCTCCCCAGTATATTATATGAAACACTACCTTTAACCCTCACTGTATCTGGTAACCATAGTGAGACCATTTCTTTTTTGATTTTTTGTTCACCTTTTACACCTGTTGTTTTGGGTCATCCCTGGCTAGTGTGTCATAATCCTTCTTTTGATTGGTCTAGTAATTCTATCCTTTCCTGGAACGTTTCTTGTCATGTGAAGTGTTTAATGTCTGCTATTTCTCCTGTTTGTTCTGTCCCCTCTTCTCAGGAGGAACCTGGTGATTTGACAGGAGTGCCGGAGGAGTATCATGGTCTGCGCACGGTCTTCAGTCGGTCCAGAACCAACTCCCTTCCTCCTCACCGGTCGTATGATTGTTGTCCTGTTCTCTTCAAGAAGCGTTTTGCATCCGCTCCTATCCTTGTTGCACCTGACGTCTAAACCGTTTATTGTTGAGGTTGACGCGTCGGGGGTGGGCGTGGGAGCCATTCTGTCCCAGCGCTCCGATACTGACGATGGGGTCCACCCTTGTGCGTATTTTTCTCATCGCCTGTCACCGTCGGAACGTAACTATGATGTGGCTAACCGCGAACTGCTCGCCATCCGTTTAGCCCTAGGCAAATGGCGACAGTGGTTGGAGGGGGCGACCGTTCCTTTTGTCGTTTGGACTGACCAAAAGAACCTTGAGTACATCCGTTCTGCCAAACGACTGAATGCGCGTCATGCTCGTTGGGCGTTGTTTTTCGCTCGTTTCGAATTTGTTATTTCTTATTGCCCGGGTACTAAGAACACCAAGCCTCATGCTTTATCCCGTCTCTAGTTCTTCTGTGGCTTCTACCGATCCCGAGGGGATCCTTCCTGTTGGGCGTGTTGTCGGGTTGACTGTCTGGGGAATTGAGAGACAGGTTAAGCAAGCACTCACGCACACTGCGTCGCCGCGCGCTTGCCCTAGTAACCTTCTTTTCGTTCCTGTTTCTACTCGTCTGGCTGTTCTTCAGTGGGCTCACTCTGCCAAGTTAGCTGGCCATCCCGGCGTTCGGGGTACGCTTGCTTCTATTCGCCAGTGGTTTTGGTGGCCTACTCAGGAGCGTGACACGCGCCGTTTCGTGGCTGCGTGTTCGGACTGCGCGCAGAAGAAGTCTGGTAATTTTTTTTCTGCTTCTGCTCCTGGTCTTGCTGGGTCTCAGTCTGTTCCCTGCCATCGCATCTCTCCTGTTCTTGTTCCTGCCCTTGCTGTGTCTCAGTCTGTCCCTAGTTGTTACTCTCCTGGCCTGTTTGGTCCTGTTTGCTCTAAAGCTTTCAGTTCTCTACCCGTGTCATTTTTTTTTTAGAGTAGTACCCTAGTTTCCTTTTTTTTTCATTTTTCCGTTACGGTCCTGAGGAGAGGAGTTGGGTTCTTTCTCGGGACGTGCTGGACCGTTTGTGATCTATGATTTCCTCCGTTGCCGCCAGTGTTCCTCCTCGAGAGCGCCAGGAGGCGCTCGGTGAGTGGGGGGGTACTGTCATGTATTGTCTTATATTGTCTTGTCATTTTGCTTTTCCCTCTGTTCGTTTTCCCCCTGCTGGTCTTTTTAGGTTCGTTCCCCTTTTTCTCTCTCCCTTCCTCTCTCTCTTCTCTCTATCGTTCCGTTCCTGCTCCCAGCTGTTCCTATTCCCCTAATCAATCATTTAGTCTTCCCACACCTGTTCCCTATCTTTTTCCCTGATTAGAGTCCCTATTTCTCCCCTTGTTTTCCGTTCCTGCCCTGTCGGATCCTTGTCTATTGTTCACCGTGCTGTGTATCGCCCTGTCGTGTCGTGTTTCCCTCAGATGCTGCGTGGTGAGCAGGTGTCTGAGTCTGCTACGTTCAAGTGCCTTCCCGAGGCAACCTGCAGTTCATGATCGAGTCTCCAGTCTGTTCTCGTCATTACGAGTGGAATTATGCTTTATGATTGTAGATTTACTTTACTGGATTAAAGACTCTGTTTTCGCCAAGTTGCTTTTGGGTCCTCATTCACCTGCATAACAAGGTTAGGCTTTTAGGCGTCACAGGTCTCTGAATCAATACGGGTTAGGTGTTATGGGTCACAGGTCTCTGAATCAATACGGGTTAGGGGTCACAGGTCTCTGAATTCATAGGGCACAGAGGGTTGACATGTCAACAAAAAGTATTGGACTAGTCTCATTTAACATGTATGAATCTCAAATGGCTCCCTATTCACAGTATAGTGCACTTCTGTCCTTGATTCCTTCTGTCCTTGAGTCCTTCTGTCCTTGATTCCTCCTGTCCTTGATTCCTCCTGTCCTTGATTCCTCCTGTCCTTGATTCCTCCTGTCCTTGATTCCTCCTGTCCTTGATTCCTCCTGTCCTTGATTCCTCCTGTCCTTGATTCCTTAATTATTCCTCACCTTCCTCTCAAAGGTCACTGGAGGAGGGGCTCAAAGTGGAAGAACACCTTGATTGGATCCTTTCCTCCAATGAGCTTTGAGAGGGAGGCAAGGAATTTAGGAATCAAATCAAGGATTCAACAGTTAGTTATGATTTCAGACATTTTCTGTGTTTTCCCCCCTGGTTAGGTCATGTGGTCACTGGTCAGGAAAATCTCTCTCTCTCTCTCTCACACTCACTCACTCACTCACTCACTCACTCACTCACTCACTCACTCACTCACTCACTCACTCACTCACTCACTCACTCACTCACTCACTCACTCACTCACTCACTCACTCACACACACACACACGAGGAGATATTGCATAGCTGTGTGCTGTCTATCTGTCCATTTGAGTGTAATTCCTCTTGATCAAAGAGAACCAGTAGACTGGCAGACTTCTTCCTCCTCATCCTCATAACGCCCATATTAGGAAGTCACATGACCTGTGTACTGAGTACTGACCTGTGTCCCTGCCCCTGTGTACTGAGGTAAAGAGGATGAGCTAGGAGACAGACTGGAAAGCTACTAGATATCACTGAGCAGGTCACACACCCTCACTCCTCTCATGTTCTGTCCGGTCACACACCCTCACTCCTCTCATGTTCTGTCAGGTCACACACCCTCACTCCTCTCATGTTCTGTCCGGTCACACACCCTCACTCCTCTCATGTTCTGTCAGGTCACACACCCTCACTCCTCTCATGTTCTGTCAGGTCACACACCCTCACTCCTCTCATGTTCTGTCCGGTCACACACCCTCACTCCTCTCATGTTCTGTCAGGTCACACACCCTCACTCCTCTCATGTTCTGTCAGGTCACACACCCTCACTCCTCTGTTGTTCTGTCAGGTCACACACCCTCACTCCTCTCATGTTCTGTCCGGTCACACACCCTCACTCCTCTCATGTTCTGTCAGGTCACACACCCTCACTCCTCTCATGTTCTGTCAGGTCACACACCCTCACTCCTCTGTTGTTCTGTCAGGTCACACACCCTCACTCCTCTCATGTTCTGTCAGGTCACACACCCTCACTCCTCTCATCTTCTGTCTGGTCACAATTCTAACTCAATTCTCCCCAATCGATGCAATTTTGAATCTCTAGGAAATTTAAATTGTAGGACATTTACTGAGACGAAGGCAGGTAGGAGGTGAGTGTTGTAATCTGTCCCGGATTATACATACCAACCAGACTAATCTCCTAATCTGGAGTCATGTGAATGTAGATTATCCTACTGATGCCTTAGTTCAGACCTTCAGAACCCTGTTGTTCATTGTGTCTTAGTTATAATTCCTTCCAAAGCCCAGAGAAATCACACGTCAGCACTACTTCTAACAGGTCCAACCAAAATCACTGTTACAGATGGTTCCCTCTATCCAGAGTGGCACAGTCTGGGGTGTGTTACAGATGGTTCCCTCTATCCAGAGTGGCACAGTCTGGGGTGTGTTGCAGATGGTTCCCTCTATCCAGAGTGGCACAGTCTGGGGTGTGTTACAGATGGTTCCCTCTATCCAGAGTGGCACAGTCTGGGGTGTGTTACAGATGGTTCCCTCTATCCAGAGTGGCACAGTCTGGGGTGTGTTACAGATGGTTCCCTCTATCCAGAGTGACACAGTCTGGGGTGTGTTACAGATGGTTCCCTCTATCCAGAGTGGCACAGTCTGGGGTGTGTTACTGTCAGTTTCCCTGCCCCAGATCAGTCTGGGGTGTGTTACTGTCAGTTTCCCTGCCCCAGATCAGTCTGGGGTGTGCTACTGTCAGTTTCCCTGACCCAGATCAGTCTGGGGTGTGCTACTGTCAGTTTCCCTGCCCCAGATCAGTCTGGGGTGTGCTACTGTCAGTTTCCCTGCCCCAGATCAGTCTGGGGTGTGCTACTGTCAGTTTCCCTGCCCCAGATCAGTCTGGGGTGTGCTACTGTCAGTTTCCCTGCCCCAGATTAGTCTGGGGTTAGTTACTGTCAGTTTCCCTGCCTCAGATCAGTCGGGGGTGTGTTACTGTAAGTTTCCCTGGCCCAGATCAGTCTGGGGTGTGTTACTGTCAGTTTCCCTGCCCCAGATTTAGCCTAGTGCTGGACTAGAAAAGCATGCTCAGTCACCAAGCACAGGGTTAGTAAAAAGGGTTAGTCATCACTGTTACAGATGGTTCCTATAGTGTTTACTAGGTGTTAGGGCATATCATGCTCACTGTTACAGATGGTTCCCAGAGTGTTTACTAGGTGTTAGGACATATCATGCTCACTGTTACAGATGGTTCCTATAGTGTTTACTAGGTGTTAGGGCATATCATGCTCACTGTTACAGATGGTTCCCAGAGTGTCATAGTGTTTACTAGGTGTTAGGGCATATCATGCTCACTGTTACAGATGGTTCCCAGAGTGTTTACTAGGTGTTAGGGCATATCATGCTCACTGTTACAGATGGATCCCAGAGTGTCATAGTGTTTACTAGGTGTTAGGGCATATCATGCTCACTGTTACAGATGGTTCCCAGAGTGTTTACTAGGTGTTAGGACATATCATGCTCACTGTTACAGATGGTTCCTATAGTGTTTACTAGGTGTTAGGGCATATCATGCTCACTGTTACAGATGGTTCCTATAGTGTTTACTAGGTGTTAGGGCATATCATGCTCACTGTTACAGATGGTTCCTATAGTGTTTACTAGGTGTTAGGGCATATCATGCTCACTGTTACAGATGGTTCCTATAGTGTTTACTAGGTGTTAGGGCATATCATGCTCACTGTTACAGATGGTTCCCAGAGTGTTTACTAGGTGTTAGGACATATCATGCTCACTGTTACAGATGGTTCCTATAGTGTTTACTAGGTGTTAGGGCATATCATGCTCACTGTTACAGATGGTTCCCAGAGTGTCATAGTGTTTACTAAGTGTTAGGGCATATCATGCTCACTGTTACAGATGGTTCCCAGAGTGTTTACTAGGTGTTAGGGCATATCATGCTCACTGTTACAGATGGATCCCAGAGTGTCATAGTGTTTACTAGGTGTTAGGGCATATCATGCTCACTGTTACAGATGGTTCCCAGAGTGTTTACTAGGTGTTAGGACATATCATGCTCACTGTTACAGATGGTTCCTATAGTGTTTACTAGGTGTTAGGGCATATCATGCTCACTGTTACAGATGGTTCCTATAGTGTTTACTAGGTGTTAGGGCATATCATGCTCACTGTTACAGATGGTTCCTATAGTGTTTACTAGGTGTTAGGGCATATCATGCTCACTGTTACAGATGGTTCCTATAGTGTTTACTAGGTGTTAGGGCATATCATGCTCACTGTTACAGATGGTTCCCAGAGTGTTTACTAGGTGTTAGGACATATCATGCTCACTGTTACAGATGGTTCCTATAGTGTTTACTAGGTGTTAGGGCATATCATGCTCACTGTTACAGATGGTTCCCAGAGTGTCATAGTGTTTACTAAGTGTTAGGGCATAGCATGCTCACTGTTACAGATGGTTCCCAGAGTGTTTACTAGGTGTTAGGGCATATCATGCTCACTGTTACAGATGGATCCCAGAGTGTCATAGTGTTTACTAGGTGTTAGGGCATATCATGCTCACTGTTACAGATGGTTCCCAGAGTGTCATAGTGTTTACTAGGTGTTAGGGCATATCATGCTCACTGTTACAGATGGTTCCCAGAGTGTTTACTAGGTGTTAGGACATATCATGCTCACTGTTACAGATGGTTCCCAGAGTGTTTACTAGGTGTTAGGGCATATCATGCTCACTGTTACAGATGGTTCCTATAGTGTTTACTAGGTGTTAGGGCATATCATGCTCACTGTTACAGATGGTTCCTATAGTGTTTACTAGGTGTTAGGGTATATCATACTCACTGTTACAGATGGTTCCCAGAGTGTTTACTAGGTGTTAGGACATATCATGCTCACTGTTACAGATGGTTCCCAGAGTGTTTACTAGGTGTTAGGGCATATCATGCTCACTGTTACAGATGGTTCCCAGAGTGTTTACTAGGTGTTAGGGCATATCATGCTCACTGTTACAGATGGTTCCCAGAGTGTTTACTAGGTGTTAGGGCATATCATGCTCACTGTTACAGATGGTTCCTATAGTGTTTACTAGGTGTTAGGGCATATCATGCTCACTGTTACAGATGGTTCCTATAGTGTTTACTAGGTGTTAGGGCATATCATGCTCACTGTTACAGATGGTTCCCAGAGTGTTTACTAGGTGTTAGGACATATCATGCTCACTGTTACAGATGGTTCCCAGAGTGTTTACTAGGTGTTAGGGCATATCATGCTCACTGTTACAGATGGTTCCCAGAGTGTCATAGTCCTCGACACTCTCACAGATCACCCTCCACTGGGAGAAGACAGAGTTGGGGCTGAGGCTGTTCATATCGAAGGCAGACCTGGCTCCTAGGAGGTCGTCAGTACACACGTCACACTCACTGCCGCCGATGGCAAAGTTCCAGTAGGGGAGTGCAAAGGTGGCATCACCCAACATGTCCTTGAAAAGGATGGAGGGATGGAGGGATGGAGGGATGGAGAGGATGGAGAGGATGGAGAGATTGAGAGGATGGAGGGATGGAGAGGATGGAGAGATGGAGAGATTGAGAGGATGGAGGGATGGAGAGGATGGAGGGATGGAGAGATTGAGGGGATGGAGAGGTGGAGAGATTGAGAGGATGGAGGGATGGAGAGATTGAGGGGATGGAGGGATGGAGAGATTGAGGGGATGGAGAGATGGAGAGATTGAGGGGATGGAGGGATGGAGAGATTGAGGGGATGGAGGGATGGAGAGATTGAGAGGATGGAGGGATGGAGAGATTGAGGGGATGGAGGGATGGAGAGATTGAGGGGATGGAGAGATGGAGAGATTGAGGGGATGGAGGGATGGAGAGATTGAGGGGATGGAGGGATGGAGAGATTGAGGGGATGGAGAGATGGAGAGATTGAGGGGATGGAGGGATGGAGAGATTGAGGGGATGGAGAGATGGAGAGATTGAGGGGATGGAGAGATGGAGAGGATGGAGGGATGGAGAGATTGAGGGGATGGAGAGGTGGAGAGATTGAGAGGATGGAGGGATGGAGAGATTGAGGGGATGGAGGGATGGAGAGATTGAGGGGATGGAGAGATGGAGAGATTGAGGGGATGGAGGGATGGAGAGATTGAGGGGATGGAGGGATGGAGAGATTGAGAGGATGGAGGGATGGAGAGATTGAGGGGATGGAGGGATGGAGAGATTGAGGGGATGGAGAGATGGAGAGATTGAGGGGATGGAGGGATGGAGAGATTGAGGGGATGGAGGGATGGAGAGATTGAGGGGATGGAGAGATGGAGAGATTGAGGGGATGGAGAGATTGAGAGGATGGAGGGATGGAGAGATTGAGGGGATGGAGGGATGGAGAGATTGAGGGGATGGAGAGATGGAGAGATTGAGGGGATGGAGAGATTGAGGGGATGGAGAGATGGAGAGATTGAGGGGATGGAGAGGATGGAGAGATTGAGAGGATGGAGGGATGGAGAGATTGAGGGGATGGAGGGATGGAGAGATTGAGGGGATGGAGAGATGGAGAGATTGAGGGGATGGAGAGATTGAGAGGATGGAGGGATGGAGAGATTGAGGGGATGGAGGGATGGAGAGATTGAGGGGATGGAGAGATGGAGAGATTGAGGGGATGGAGAGGTGGAGGGGATGGAGAGGTGGAGGGATGGAGAGATTGAGGGGATGGAGAGGTGGAGGGGATGGAGAGGTGGAGGGGATGGAGAGGTGGAGGGATGGAGAGATTGAGGCGATGGAGAGGTGGAGGGATGAGATTGAGGGGATGGAGAGGTGGAGGGATGGAGAGATTGAGGGGATGGAGAGGTGGAGTGATGGAGAGATTGAGGGGATGGAGAGGTGGAGGGATGGAGAGATTGAGGGGATGGAGAGGTGGAGGGATGGAGAGATTGAGGGGATGGAGAGGTGGAGGGATGGAGAGATTGAGGGGATGGAGAGGTGGAGGGATGGAGAGATTGAGGGGATGGAGAGGTGGAGGGATGGAGAGATTGAGGGGATGGAGAGGTGGAGGGATGGAGAGATTGAGGGGATGGAGAGGTGGAGTGATGGAGAGATTGAGGGGATGGAGAGGTGGAGGGATGGAGAGATTGAGGGGATGGAGAGGTGGAGGGATGGAGAGATTGAGGGGATGGAGAGGTGGAGGGATGGAGAGATTGAGAGATGGATGGATGGAGGGATGGAGAGATGGAGAGATTGAGAGGTGGAGGGGATGGAGAGATGGAGAGATGGATGGATGGAGGGATGGAGAGATTGAGGGGATGGAGGGATGGAGAGATTGAGGGGATGGAGAGGTGGAGGGATGGAGAGATTGAGGGGATGGAGAGGTGGAGTGATGGAGAGATTGAGGGGATGGAGAGGTGGAGAGATTGACGGGATGGATGGATGGGGAAGACATATGGTAAGGATCAATATTACAGTTTATATAATCCCTGCTTGGCTGAATACTCGATTCTGATTGGTCGAGAGAGTGTTTTACAATGTTTGAATATACAACAATATTGAACACACACACACACACACTCTCTTTTCTCTCACACACACATACACTTCGTACCCCCTTCTCTCACTCACCTGCATATCTCTCTCCAGCTGCAGCAGGTGGAACCTGTGCCAGGTGACGAATCCCGGGCCTTCGTGAGAAAAGTCCACACCCCCAAAGCTAGCCTGCCCCGCCCCCATGTAGGTCTTGCTGACAGAGTAGTAGTGTGTCCACACAAAGTAGTTATAGATGGTGACGTTGTCAAACTGAGGGCTGTTACCGTCCGGGCCGTACACTTCCTGGTAACTGTAGAAAGGTGAGGATTTATCAATGACAATGTGGCAAAGTGGAGTTTAATGCACAACCAAGCTCCCACCCAATTCTCTAACCTCTAACCTCTAAATCTATAACCTCTATAGCCTCCAATCTCTTACCTATATCCTCCAAACCTCTAACCTCTAGCCTCCAATTCTCTAACCTACAGCCTCCAATTGTCTAACCTACAGCCTCCAATTATCTAATATCTAACCTACAGCCTCCAAATCTCTAATCTCTAACCTACAGTCTCCAATTCTCTAACCTCTAACCTACAGCCTCCAATTCTCTAACCTCTAACCTACAGCCTCCAATTCTCTAACCTCTAACCTACAGCCTCCAATTCTCTAACCTCTAACCTACAGCCTCCAATTCTCTTACCTCTAACCTACAGCCTCCAATTCTCTTACCTCTAGCCTCCAAATCTCTAACCTACAGCCTCCAATTCTCTAACCTACAGCCTCCAAAATCTCTAACCTACAGCCTCCAATTCTCTAACCTCTAACCTACAGCCTCCAATTCTCTAACCTACAGTCTCCAAATCTACATTTACATTTACATTTAAGTCATTTAGCAGACGCTCTTATCCAGAGCGACTTACAAATTGGTGCATTCACCTTATGACATCCAGTGGAACAGTCACTTTACAATAGTGCATCTAAATCTTAAAGGGGGGGTGAGAGGGATTACTTATCCTATCCTATGTATTCCTTAAAGAGGTGGGGTTTCAGGTGTCTCCGGAAGGTGGTGATTGACTCCGCTGTCCTGGCGTCGTGAGGGAGTTTGTTCCACCATTGGGGGGCCAGAGCAGCGAACAGTTTTGACTGGGCTGAGCGGGAGCTGTACTTCCTCAGTGGTAGGGAGGCGAGCAGGCCAGAGGTGGATGAACGCAGTGCCCTTATTTGGGTGTAGGGCCTGATCAGAGCCTGGAGGTACTGAGGTGCCGTTCCCCTCACAGCTCCGTAGGCAAGCACCATGGTCTTGTAGCGGATGCGAGCTTCAACTGGAAGCCAGTGGAGAGAACGGAGAGAACCTACAGCCTCCAATTCTCTAACCTACAGCCTCCAATTCTCTAACATACAGCCTCCAATTCTCTAACCTCTAGCCTCCAATTCTCTAACCTACAGCCTCCAATCCTCTAACTCTAGCCTCCAATTCTCCAACGAATGAGATAATATTTGATCTAAACAGATGAGGTTATATTTGATCTAAACAGATGAGTGGTGATGAAGTTTCAGTTATTTGGTTCCGATGCACAATCAGATCGAAGCAATCGATCTGCGATCATTAAGATGAGATCACAGCACCACCAAACTGGTTACCGTCGTGTGCAGATGACCAGGTCAGGGTGGACGGTCCTCTTGGCCTGGTCCAGAGAGTTCACAAACGCCTGCTTCTCTGCTGAACTCATCTGCATCACATTCCTCCTGACTGGAGAGAGGGAGGGAGGGAGGGAGGGAGGGAGGAGGGAGAGAGGGAGGGAGGGAGGGAGGGAGGATGGAGGGAGGGAGAGAAGGAAGGAAGCATGGAGGGAGGGAGGGAGGATGGAGGGAGGGAGAGAAGCAGGAAGGATGGAAGGGAGGGAGGGAGGGATTGAGGGAGGATGGATGGATGGATGGATGGATGGATGGAGGGAGGGAGGGAGGGTGGGTGGATGGAGGGAGGGAGGGAGGGAGGTGGATGGAGGGAGGGAGGGAAGCAGGAAGGATGGAAGGGAGGGAGGGAGGGAGGATGGATGGATGGATGGAGGGTGGAGGGAGGGAGGGAGGGTGGATGGAGGGAGGGAGGAAGCAGGGGGGTAGGTTGGGAAGCAGGGAGAGAAGCATGGGGGTGAGGGGGGAGAAAGGGAGGGAGAGTGAAAGGGGGAAGGGAAGAGGGAGGGAAATAAAGGAGGGAGATCATAAATATTGAACGTTAGAAAGTGTAGATGGTCCCTGATACAGAAATACATGGATATATACAGACTGTAGATGGT
The DNA here is from genome assembly GCF_021184085.1 of Oncorhynchus gorbuscha. Classification (NCBI taxonomy): domain Eukaryota; kingdom Metazoa; phylum Chordata; class Actinopteri; order Salmoniformes; family Salmonidae; genus Oncorhynchus; species Oncorhynchus gorbuscha. Next base: position 26,294 of record NW_025746339.1, read on the forward strand.
CCCTGATACAGACTGTAGATGGTCCCTGATACAGACTGTAGATGGTCCCTGATACAGACTGTAGATGGTCCCTGATACAGACTGTAGATGGTCCCTGATACAGACTGTAGATGGTCCCTGATACAGACTGTAGATGGTCCCTGATACAGACTGTAGATGGTCCCTGATACAGACTGTAGATGGTCCCTGATACAGACTGTAGATGGTCCCTGATACAGACTGTAGATGGTCCCTGATACAGACTGTAGATGATGTCCCTGATACAGACTGTAGATGGTCCCTGATACAGACTGTAGATGGTCCCTGATACAGACTGTAGATGGTCCCTGATACAGACTGTAGATGGTCCCTGACTGTAGATGGTCCCTGATACAGACTGTAGATGGTCCCTGATACAGACTGTAGATGGTCCCTGATACAGACTGTAGATGGTCCCTGATACAGAAATACACGGATGTATGAAGACTGTAGATGGTCCCTGATACAGACTGTAGATGGTCCCTGATACAGAAATACATGGATGTATGAAGACTGTAGATGGTCCCTGATACAGACTGTAGATGGTCCCTGATACAGACTGTAGATGGTCCCTGATACAGACTGTAGATGGTCCCTGATACAGACTGTAGATGGTCCCTGATACAGACTGTAGATGGTCCCTGATACAGACTGTAGATGGTCCCTGATACAGACTGTAGATGGTCCCTGATACAGAAATACACGGATGTATGAAGAAAACCTAGAATAAATATATTTATTATCTATTTAATTTTAATTTTAAAGGAAGTCGGAACGAGAGTAAAGAAAGAGACTATATCCAATCAGATACATAAATCCACCTCCCTCTCTCTTACCCACAGATATCCTCTGATCACAGTTAGGACCGATGAGTCCATACCGGCAACGTCCACAGTTATGCCCGGCAAAGTTCCCGTTACACCGGCACGTCCGGTTAAAGAACCTTAACGGCCAGCGTTCCCGGTCGTCCCGGCCGTCATGTGGGTACTGGGTGCCGTGGCGGTGGCTGTCGGCAGCTACGGACACACACTGACCCCTCGCTGTGGCAGAACCACACTCGTCATCCAGGGCTCCAGTGAGAGAGGGGCAGCACTGGCCGCTCCGTAGCCCCGCTGAGGTGACACATTCTCTGGGGAACTGTGCCAGGGTCCACGGGGTCAGAGCCACCACCACCAGGAGACCCAGACAACACATACTGGAGCAGGGAGAGAGAGAGAGATCATTACCCTAACCCTAACTCTGTATATCGACAACACATACTGGAGCAGGGAGAGAGAGATCATTACAACTCTGTATATCGACGTAATATGACTTTTGAAATGTCTTTATTCTTTTGGAACTTCTATTAGTGTAATGTTTACTCTAAATGTGTATTGTTTATTTCACTTTTGTTTATTATATTCTTCACTTTCTTTGGCAATGTAAACATATGTTTCCAAGCCCTTGAATTGCGAGAGAGAGAGGAAGAGAGAGAGGAAGAGAGAGAGAGAGGAAGAGAGAGAGAGAGGAAGAGAGAGAGAGAGGAAGAGAGAGAGAGGAAGAGAGAGAGAGAGAGGAGACCGTCAACAGGGATATGCATCAACAGCAACCTTGGGAAATTCTCTGCATTATCATTAACAGCAGACTCATACCGTTCCTCAGTGAAAACAATGTAAATGTCAAAATGGCTTTTATTATTGTACGACAGACCACATATTCACCCTGCACACCCTAATTAACAAACAAACAAACCAAAACAAAGGAAAAGTCTTCTCATGCTTTGTTGATTTAAAAAAAGACAGAGTACACAGTGAAAGAATACAAAGGATTGGAGATGTTTTCTTGCCCAAATGTATGCCAGCTTCAGCACATCTATTTTATCTCTGAAATTAATCATTCCCTTTGTTATAATTCCCAATAATTCCCTTTCCCTCTGAATAACTTATCGAGCCAAAGACAACAAACAACTACTTTCTAAACATATTTATTTTTTTATCTTTATTTAACTAGCCAAGTCAGTTAAGAACAAATTCTTATTTTCAATGACGGCCAAAGAACAGTGGGTTAACTGCCTGTTCAGGGGCAGAACAACAGATTTGTACCTTGTCAGCTCTGGGGTTTGAACTTGCAACCTTCCAGTTACTAGTCCAGCGCTCTAACCTCTAGGCTACCCTGTCACCCCGGTAGTCAAAAGTGTTCTAGGATTTGCAAGGTTCAAATCCAGGCTGTATAAGAGTCCCATAGTGAGATGCACAACTGGCCCAGCGTCGTCCGGGTTTTGCCCTTGTAAACCGTCAATGTAAATAATAATTTGTTCTTAACTGACTTGGCTAGTTAAATAAAATAAACAATTTAAATCCCACCACCTATAAGTTTCTCAGTTTCTCTCAGTGATGTTTCACAGAATGGAAACGATGTCCAGCTGTCTGACGAAGGAGAATCTCCTTCACCCATAAACTCAATCCACTGTCTTTGTAGCCTCTACTATAAATAAACCAGCCATCTGTTGTTCTCCCATATAATACCAGGCAATTTAAATGTCTATAGACCCAGAAAATAAATCTCAATATATAATTCCTTATCAAACCTGTCACTGTGTTTCATTAGTTAGCTAGGCAAGTCAGCAAAGAACACACAGACTAGGAACGGTGGGTTAACTGCCTTGTTCAGGGGCAGAACGACAGGTTTTTACCTAGTCAGCTCAGGGATATGATCTACCAGCCTTCTGGTTACTAGTCCAAAACTCTAACCACTAGGCTACTAGGCTACCTGCAACCCCTCTAACCACTAGGCTACCTGTCGCCCCTCTAACCACTAGGCTACTAGGCTACCTGCCGCCTCTTTAACCACTAGGCTACCTGCCGCCTCTTTAACCACTAGGCTACTAGGCTACCTGCCGCCCCTCTAACCACTAGGCTACCTGCCGCCTCTTTAACCACTAGGCTACCACTAGGCTACCACTAGGCTACCTGCCGCCCCTCTAACCACTAGGCTACCTGCCGCCCCTCTAACCACTAGGCTACCACTAGGCTACCTGCCGCCTCTTTAACCACTAGGCTACCACTAGGCTACCACTAGGCTACCACTAGGCTACCTGCCGCCCCTCTAACCACTAAGCTACCACTAGGCTACCTGCCGCCCCTCTAACCACTAGGCTACCTGCCGCCCCTCTAACCACTAGGCTACTAGGCTACCTGCCGCCCCTCTAACCACTAGGCTACCACTAGGCTACCTGCCGCCCCTCTAACCACTAGGCTACCTGCCGCCCCTCTAACCACTAGGCTACCTGCCGCCCCTCTAACCACTAGGCTACCTGCCGCCCCTCTAACCACTAGGCTACTAGGCTACCTGCCGCCCCTCTAACCACTAGGCTACTAGGCTACCTGCCGCCCCTCTAACCACTAGGCTACCTGCCGCCCCTCTAACCACTAGGCTACTAGGCTACCTGCCGCCCCTCTAACCACTAGGCTACTAGGCTACCTGCCGCCCCTCTAACCACTAGGCTACCTGCCGCCCCTCTAACCACTAGGCTACCTGCCGCCCCTCTAACCACTAGGCTACCTGCCGCCCCTCTAACCACTAGGCTACTAGGCTACCTGCCGCCCCTCTAACCACTAGGCTACTAGGCTACCTGCCGCCCCTCTAACCACTAGGCTACTAGGCTACCTGCCGCCCCTCTAACCACTAGGCTACTAGGCTACCTGCCGCCCCTCTAACCACTAGGCTACTAGGCTACCTGCCGCCCCTCTAACCACTAGGCTACCTGCCGCCCCTCTAACCACTAGGCTACTAGGCTACCTGCCGCCCCTCTAACCACTAGGCTACCTGCCGCCCCTCTAACCACTAGGCTACTAGGCTACCTGCCACCCCTCTAACCACTAGGCTACCTGCCGCCCCTCTAACCACTAGGCTACTAGGCTACCTGCCGCCCCTCTAATCACTAGGCTACCTGCCGCCCCTCTAACCACTAGGCTACTAGGCTACCTGCCGCCCCTCTAACCACTAGGCTACTAGGCTACCTGCCGCCCCTCTAACCACTAGGCTACCTGCCGCCCCTCTAACCACTAGGCTACTAGGCTACCTGCCGCCCCTCTAACCACTAGGCTACCTGCCGCCCCTCTAACCACTAGGCTACTAGGCTACCTGCCGCCCCTCTAACCACTAGGCTACCTGCCGCCCCTCTAACCACTAGGCTACTAGGCTACCTGCCGCCCCTCTAACCACTAGGCTACTAGGCAACCTGCCGCACCTCTAACCACTAGGCTACTAGGCTACCTGCCGCCCCTCTAACCACTAGGCTACCTGCCGCCCCTCTAACCACTAGGCTACTAGGCTAACTGCCGCCCCTCTAACCACTAGGCTACCTGCCGCCCCTCTAACCACTAGGCTACCTGCCGCCCCTCTAACCACTAGGCTACCTGCCGCCCCTCTAACCACTAGGCTACTAGGCTACCTGCCGCCCCTCTAACCACTAGGCTACTAGGCTACCTGCCGCCCCTCTAACCACTAGGCTACTAGGCTACCTGCCGCCCCTCTAACCACTAGGCTACCTGCCGCCCCTCTAACCACTAGGCTACTAGGCTACCTGCCGCCCCTCTGTTGCTGTCTCCAACCTGTTGTTGTCTCCAACCTGTTGCTGTTTCCTACCTGTTGCTGTCTCCTACCTGTTGCTGTCTCCAACCTGTTGCTGTCTCCAACCTGTTGCTGTTTCCTACCTGTGGTAGTGCATGCTGTTCCTCTGTCTCAGTCCAACTAGGGACGGCCCATTGGCCCCTTCTCTCTCATAGAGCCTACTGCTCACACACATTAACACACACACACACACACACACACACACACACACACACACACACACACACACACACACACACACACACACACCTGTTGCACACACACACACACACACACACACACACACACATCCAACCTGTTGTTGTCACACACACACACACACACACACACACACACACACACACACACACACACTGGCGCATGACTAGGCCTATCCTCCCTGAGCCACCCCCCTCCCCACACACACACTCGCCTCGTGATTCAACCCAACCCAGCTGGAGGCCAATCTGGGAGTTCACTCACACACGGACCGAGATCCTACTACCATGGAACCCACACACACACCCTGAGGAAATACCACAGGACAGCCCATACCTACTACCATGGAACCCACACACCCTGAGGAAATACCACAGGACAGCCCATACCTACTACCATGGAACACACACACCCTGAGGAAATACCACAGGACAGCCCATACCTACTACCATGGAACACACACACACACCCTGAGGAAATACCACAGGACAGCCCATACCTACTACCATGGAACACACACACACACCCTGAGGAAATACCACAGGACAGCCCATACCTACTACCATGGAACACACACACACACCCTGAGGAAATACCACAGGACAGCCCATACCTACTACAATGGAACCCACACACACACCCTGAGGAAATACCACAGGACAGCCCATACCTACTACCATGGAACCCACACACACACCCTGAGGAAATACCACAGGACAGCCCATACCTACTACCATGGAACCCACACACACACCCTGAGGAAATACCACAGGACAGCCCATACCTACTACAATGGAACCCACACACACACCCTGAGGAAATACCACAGGACAGCCCATACCTACTACCATGGAACCCACACACACACCCTGAGGAAATACCACAGGACAGCCCATACCTACTACCATGGAACCCACACACACACCCTGAGGAAATACCACAGGACAGCCCATACCTACTACCATGGAACCCACACACACACCCTGAGGAAATACCACAGGACAGCCCATACCTTAGAAGTTGATTTTATTGTGCGCACGTCAATCAACAAAATGGCCATCAGAAGGTTGTAGTTTGGTATTGTGGTATTTGATTAGGATCCACATTAGCTGTTTCTAAAGCAGCAGATACTCTTCCTGGGGTCCCACACAAAACACGAAACATGACATAATACAGAACATCAATAGACAAGAACAGCTGAAGGACAGAAATACATCCATTTAAATAAATATTTTAAAAAGGCACCCGTAACCTAGGAAGTTCCATGCAATAAGGGGTCTATATAAAACTGTACGCTTTCTTCAATTTGTTCTGGATTAGAGAAGGGGAGGAGAGGGACACAGGAACAGGGGAGGGAGAGAAGGGGGGGAGAGGGACACAGGAACAGGGGAGGGAGAGAAGGGGGGGGAGAGGGACACAGGAACAGGGGAGGGAGAGAAGGGGAGGAGAGGGACACAGGAACAGGGGAGGGAGAGAAGGGGGGAGAGGGACACAGGAACAGGAGGAGGAATGGGGGGAGAGGGACACAGGAACAGGGGAGGGAGAGAAGGGGGGAGAGGGACACAGGAACAGGGGAGGGAGGAAGGGGGGAGAGGGACACAGGAACAGGGGAGGGAGAGAAGGAGAGGGGACACAGGAACAGGGGAGGGAGAGAAGGGGGGAGAGGGACACAGGAACAGGGGAGGGAGAGAAGGGGGAAGAGGGACACAGAAACAGGGGAGGGAGAGAAGGGGGTGAGAGGGACACAGGAACAGGGGAGGGAGAGAAGGGGAGGAGAGGGACACAGGAACAGAGGGAAGGAGTGTCAGCTGACTGTGTAGATCTATAGAACTGAAGTCTGGACATCATGTGACAGATCTACTGGTCTGTTGGTCAGGTCCTCTATGGAGGTGAGCTGTAGATCCGTAACTTCTACCTCCTCCTCCTGCTGCAGCTGCTGTTGGGTTAGAGAGGGGTCCAGGTCCCACGGGTCCAGAACAGCAATTCTGAAGGAGAGAAGGAAGTAGAATGGGTTAAAGAAACAATAGGAGAGACAAGTAGGGTAGAAAATACAGAGAGAGAATGACTGGGAGAGAGGGGAGAGATGGGGAAAGAGGAGGAGAGAGAGAGGGGAGATAGTGAGAGGAGCTGGGCGAGAGAGAGAGAGAGAGAGAGAGAGAGAGAGAGAGAGAGAGAGAGAGAGAGAGAGAGAGAGAGAGAGAGAGAGAGAGAGAGAGAGAGAGAGAGAGAGAGAGAGAGAGAGAGAGAGAGGGAGAAGAGAAAGAGAGGGAGATAGTGAGAGGAGCTGGGTGAGAGAGAGAGAGAGAGAGAGAGAGAGAGAGAGAGAGAGAGAGAGAGAGAGAGAGAGAGAGAGAGAGAGAGAGAGAGAGAGAGAGAGAGAGAGAGAGAGAGGGGGGGTATAAGGAGGGGGAAGGAAGAGGGAGGATCAGAGAGAAAAAGTGAGGGAGAAGGAGAAAGAGAGAAAAATATAGAAAGAGGAAGAGAGAGAAAATGACAGAGAGAGACAACTTTCTCCAAATCTCTAACCTTCTTAGTGTACTTTCCTTGATATGGATTAGGTCTGCGGTAAGGCAGTATAATACTCTGGCTTCAGCTGGACTGAGGTAAGGCAGTATAATACTCTGGCTTCAGCTGGACTGAGGTAAGGCAGTATAATACTCTGGCTTCAGCTGGACTGAGGTAAGGCAGTATAATACTCTGGCTTCAGCTGGACTGAGGTCTGCGGTAAGGCAGTATAATACTCTGGCTTCAGCTGGACTGAGGTCTGCGGTAAGGCAGTATAATACTCTGGCTTCAGCTGGACTGAGGTAAGGCAGTATAATACTCTGGCTTCAGCTGGACTGAGGTCTGCGGTAAGGCAGTATAATACTCTGGCTTCAGCTGGACTGAGGTCTGTGGTAAGGCAGTATAATACTCTTGCTTCAGCTGGACTGAGGTCTGCAGTAAAGGCAGTATAATACTCTGGCTTCAGCTGGACTGAGGTCTGCAGTAAGGCAGTATAATACTCTGGCTTCAGCTGGACTGAGGTCTGCGGTAAGGCAGTATAATACTCTGGGTTCAGCTGGACTGAGGTCTGCAGTAAGGCAGTATAATAGTCTGGCTTCAGCTGGACTGAGGTCTGCAGTAAGGCAGTATAATACTCTGGCTTCAGCTGGACTGAGGTCTGTAGTAAGGCAGTATAATAGTCTGGCTTCAGCTGGACTGAGGTCTGCAGTAAGGCAGTATAATACTCTGGCTTCAGCTGGACTGAGGTCTGCAGTAAGGCAGTATAATAGTCTGGTTTCAATTGTGCAATGCACAATTCTTGAGATGAGTAAAAGAGATGAGTAAAAAAAATGCTATGTAAATCGACATTCTCATACTGCATTGCTGATAGGAGCCTCTTTCAGCCTTCTCACACCGCCTGGTAGAGCTCTTTCACTTACAAAGTAAACATTGTTGTAAAAGAAGAAGAAGAAGAAGTATTGGAAGTTATTTTTTGCGTCGTTAGCAAATAGGAATTTAAGGTGGGATCTTTGTTTCAACGGTTAAAGGTTTAATGAGGGTTGATTACAGTTTAGACATGGACACCCGGGTTGTGTTCAGTAACCAAGTAATTAAAAAACAGGAGTTATTTTTTATTTTGTTCAACCTTTATTTAACTAGGCAAGTCAGGAACAAATTCTTTTTTACAATGACGGCCTACCCGGCTAAACCTGGACGATGCTGGTCCAATTGTGTACCGTCATATGGGACTCCCAATGACGGCCTCCCCCGGCTAAACCTGGACGATGCTGGGCCAATTGTGTACCGTCATATGGGACTCCCAATGACGGCCTCCCCCGGCTAAACCAGGACGATGCTGGGCCAATTGTGTACCGTCATATGGGACTACCAATCA
>NW_025746339.1:40000-42500 GCF_021184085.1 Oncorhynchus gorbuscha
GAGGAGAAGAGAGGAGAGAGAGGAAAGAGAGGAGGAGAGAGAGAGGAGAGGAGAGGAGAGGAGAAGAGAGAGAGAGGAGAGGAGAAGAGAGGAGAGAGGAGAAGAGAGGAGGAGAAGAGAGGAGAGGAGATGAGAGGAGGAGAAGAGAGGAGGAGAAGAGAGGAGAGAGGAGGAGAAGAGAGGAGGAGAAGAGAGGAGAGAGAGAGGAGAGAGAGGAGGAGAAGAGAGGAGAGAGAAGAGAGGAGGAGAAGAGAGGAGAGAGGAGAAGAGAGGAGGAGAAGAGAGGAGAGAGGAGAAGAGAGGAGGAGAAGAGAGGAGAGAGGAGAAGAGAGGGAGGAGAAGAGAGGAGGAGAAGAGAGGAGGAGAAGAGAGGAGAGAGAGAAGAGAGGAGAGAAGAGGAGAAGAGAGGAGAAGAGAGGAGGAGAAGAGAGGAGAGAGGAGAAGAGAGGAGGAGAAGAGAGGAGAGAGGAGAAGAGAGGAGAGAGAAGAGAGGAGAGAGGAGAAGAGAGGAGAGAGAGAGAGAGGAGAAGAGAGAGAGAGAGGAGAGAGAGAGGAGGAGAAGAGAGAGAGAGAGAAGAGAGGAGAGAAGAGAGGAGAGGAGATGAGAGGAGGAGAAGAGAGGAGGAGAAGAGAGGAGAGAGGAGAAGAGAGGGAGGAGAAGAGAGGAGAGAGGAGAAGACAGAGAGGAGAAGAGAGGAGAGAGGAGAAGAGAGGAGGAGAAGAGAGGAGAGGAGATGAGAGGAGGAGAAGAGAGGAGGAGGAGATGAGAGGAGGAGAAGAGAGGAGAGAGGAGAAGAGAGGGAGGAGAAGAGAGGAGAGGAGAGAAGAGAGAGAGAGAGAAGAGAGGAGAGAGGAGAAGAGAGGAGGAGAGAGAGGAGAGAGGAGAGGAGAGGAGAGAGAGAGAGAGAGAGAGGAGAGGAGAAGAGAGAGAGAAGAGAGAGGAGAAGAGGAGAGGAGAGGAGAGAGGAGGAGAAGAGAGAGAGAGAGAAGAGAGAGGAGGAGAAGAGAGAGAGAGAGGAGAGAGAGAGAGAGGAGAAGAGAGGAGAGAAGAGAGAGAGAGAAGAGAGGAGAGAAGAGAGGAGGAGAAGAGAGAGGAGAAGAGAGGAGAGAGAGAGAGGAGAAGAGAGAGGAGAGAGGAGGAGAAGAGAGGAGAGAGAGAAGAGAGGAGGAGAGAGAGGAGAGAGAGAAGAGAGGAGGAGAGAGAAGAGAGGAGAAGAGAGGAGAGAGGAGAAGAGAGGAGGAGAGGAGAAGAGAGAGAGGAGAAGAGAGAAGAGAGGGAGGAGAAGAGAGGAGAGAGAGAGAGAGGAGGAGAAGAGAGGAGAAGAGAGAGAGGAGGAGAGAGAGGAGAGAGAGAAGAGAGGAGGAGAAGAGAGGAGAGAGAGGAGAAGAGAGGAGAGAGGAGAAGAGAGGAGGAGAAGAGAGGAGGAGAAGAGAGGAGAGAGAGGAGAGAGAGAGGAGGAGAGAGAGAGGAGAGGAGAAGAGAGAGAGGAGGAGAAGAGAGGAGAGAGGAGATGAGAGGAGGAGGAGAAGAGAGGAGAGAGGAGAAGAGAGGAGAGAAGAGAGGAGAGAGGAGAAGAGAGGAGAAAGAGAGAGGAGAAGAGAGAGAGGAGAGAGAGAGAGAGGAGAGGAGAGGAGAGAGAGGAGAGAGAGGAGAGAAGAGAGGAGAGAGAGAGAGGAGAGAGAAGAGAGGAGGAGAAGAGAGGAGAGAGAGAAGAGAGAGGAGGAGAAGAGAGGAGGAGGAGAAGAGAGGAGAGAGGAGAAGAGAGGAGGAGAAGAGAGGAGGAGAAGAGAGAGGAGATGAGAGGAGGAGAAGAGAGGAGAGAGATGAGATGAGAGGAGGAGGAGAGAGAGAGAGGAGAGATGAGAGGAGAGAGGAGAAGAGAGGAGGAGAAGAGAGGAGAGAGGAGAAGAGAGGAGAGGAGAAGAGAGGAGAGAGGAGAAGAGAGGAGAGAGGAGAAGAGAGAGAGAGAGAGGAGAAGAGAGAGAGAAGAGAGGAGAGAGGAGAAGAGAGGAGGAGAGAGAGAGAGAGAAGAGAAGAGAGAGAGAGGAGAAGAGAGGAGGAGAAGAGAGAGGAGAAGAGGAGAAGAGAGAGAGGAGGAGAAGAGAGAGAGAGAGGAGAAGAGAGGAAGAGAGAGAGAAGAGAGGAGAGAGAGGAGAGGAGAGGAGAAGAGAGGAGAGGAGAGAGAGGAGAAGAGAGGAGAGAGAGAAGAGAGAAGAGGGAGGAGAAGAGAGGAGAGAGAAGAGGAAGAGAGAGGAGAAGAGAGGAGAGAGGAGAAGAGAGGAGGAGAAGAGAGAGAGGAGATGAGAAGGAGGAGAGAGAGAGGGAGAGAGAGATGAGAGGAGGAGAAGAGAGGAGAGAGAGGAGAAGAGAGGAGGAGAAGAGAGAGAGAGAGAGAGAAGAGAGGAGAAGAGAGGAGAGAGAGAAGAGAGGAGGAGAAGAGAGGAGAGAGAGGAGAGAGGAGAGAGGAGAAGAGAGGAGGAGAAGAGAGGAGAGAGGAGA